>NW_020176571.1:12359941-12391284 GCF_003031525.2 Neophocaena asiaeorientalis asiaeorientalis
CTATAGGAAAGTTTGTTGGGCAAAAAAAAAAAAAAAAGGCTTTTGTGGCTTGGAGAGCATGGGTTCACACCGAAGAGAGTTGGATGAGTCAAATGTTCAATGGCATAAGACTAAGGTAATCTGATGTATCCGTTTCAAGATAGAGGTGATGTCATGAATGGGACTAAAAATACTCATAGCTCAAGCCTAGGAATCCTGTGTAAGTTCTAGCAACCATTCACCTGAGGGTTCTACTTTATAAATACCAAAAAAATATTTTTTTTTGAGTTGCACAGTTGCTTCACACTGACTATTTTTGGAGACAGATGGTGAGAAGTGAGGCAATTTGCCTTGAAAGTCTCTACAATCCATTTAGAAACAGCGGCCCAAGAATCCTATGGTCATCTCCCCGCTGCCAGCCTGAAATGTCAGCCCTGTGGGAAGCTGATAGGTGTTCCTGCTATCAACGGAAGCAGCACCTCTACATTCGTATCTTTCAGAGTACTTTATTCACTATATATCCTATGTAAACTGTTGGATTTGACAAGGAGGGGTTGTCAAAGGCAGACTACTGGGAAGGGGCTATGTTGGGTTGAATTTGGCACCAATCTCTCACACTTGACAGCTCAAGTACAAGATTGGGGATGCGCTATAGGACCTACGAGCCTCCTCAGGCAGCAAGGGCAGGGCCTAAGTCACATTTAATTCAGAAAGCCCTGACAGCCCTGCATGAAATGGGAGCAGTAAAATGGAGAGATAGGAGCTGCATGCAAGAGGAGGCCATTTAAGTTATTTCCTCTTACTGGAGTTTCGGAAAATAAGAACCAGGATGATATAGACTGTGCTACACCACAAAGAGATCTGCATTAGCAACTTAAAGAAAATCATCTAAATTTTAAGGCTGGGTGACATGATTTTCCATAGCTTAAAGCTAAGAGGGGAATCAGTGGAGAGTCAGAGCTGCCTAAAATTCTTCATCTTTCACCCTACATTATACGTATCTATATCTATATTGCTATATAAATAAACCCATCTAAAATAAAGAGAAAAGTAAAGGATTGAAGCAGTTTTACATAGTGGAATAGAACAATAAATTTGAAAGCACTTAAATTTGAATCTTGGCTCTGACACTTTCTGGCTGCCCGAGACAATGACCAAGATATTTAACTTCCTTAAGCCCCATCTTTAATTCTAAAATGGCAAGATTAAGACTTTACCTACGGTATTAATATTCTTTTGCCACGATACTTCTATGTAACAAATCATCCGTGACTCAGGGGCTTGGCAAATGATTCTGCGGGGTTGGGCTGGTGTTGGCTGGGTTCGTACATGTGTCTGCTGTGAGCTACAGGTTGGCTAAGTGATTCTCGTGGACGTGTGTCTTGCTGTCTCGCATATCTAGGAATTGGCTGGAACTTGGGTGATTCCAAATGATCTAAACTAGGATTACTGGGGCAACTCAACTCTATTCCATGTGTCTCATCCTCTAGTATGGGGGTCAGCAAACTATGGCTCCTTGGCCAAATCCAGCCCATGTATTGTTTCTATAAATAACGTTTTATCAGAACACAATTTTGCTCATTCATTTTCCTATTTGCTCCTTTCATGTCACAACGTCGAGTAGTTGAATAGTAGCAGTAGAGACCACATGGTCCACAAAACCAAAAAGATTTACTATCCGATCTTTTACAGAAACAGTATGCTGACTCTTGCTTTCGTAGGCTAGCCTGGATATGTTAACATGGCCACGGCAAAGAGCAAGAGAGGAAACGGAAAGGCGTTAGCACCTTTCCAAGATTCTGCACGTATCACATCTGCTAACGTGCTACTGGCCAAAGAAAGTCGTATGTATGACTGCAGAATTAAAGCTCTGGGACACAGACAACCTTATTAGTGAGAAGAATTGCAAAGTCATGTGAGCCAGGGGCCTGGATACCTGAAGAGATGAAGAATTTAGGCTATTTTTGCAACCAATTTACTCTACCTGCCCACTTCATGATACTGTTATGAGGTTCAAGTCAGACACATGTAAAACATCTTATAAACTCTACCACAGGGTGCAATTAAAACAGCATTCATTCTAACGTGTCAGAATTTTATCAGATTAGTGGTAATCTGTTATATCCTCAGTATGATAAGAATAGTTATAACTAAATACGTGGTATGTGAACTTGACCTTCTCGTTCTCATTTGCAGTGCGCTGCCTTAGAGAGACAGATGGGACAAGGAACAAATATTTGGATAACCTTATTGCTTCTTTAATCAAGTTGGTTCCCAAACTGTGCCCAGTCTGTTCTCTTGAAATTATCATCTGCACCCTGCTCCCAACCAAGTGTTCCATCAAAATTAATCAAGTTCCGATTACTGGTGTATTGAGTGTAGCACAGACAATATTACTGGCCCAAATGTAAAATTTTTGTGTTAGTATTTGCTGAAGTAATTGTATTTTATCTTCTCGTGGGTTGAATTAATCATGAAAATAAGGGCTGTGCTAAATCCTTGTCTGAGCTACGACATCTATAACTTGATAGCTAAAGGAATGTAATTTTCTCTTTCTTTATAACTCATCTTTCATGACAAGGCAGAGTTGAGAACCAAGAATTGGTTCTAATGATAGCTTTCCACTAACTTACATGAGACACAGGCCAATCACATACTCTTTCTCTCTCCATGTCTTCATATTTAAAATCAAGAGGTTAAATTAGAAAAATATTTGAAATATTCTCTGACTCCAAAAATTCTATTTGTTCTGGAGGCAGGTGTTGGTCTCCTCTTTTTCCAGTGATAAAATATGAAAAGCAACATGTGGGAATAATTATAGTAGGAAGCTTGTAGCCTCTATTAATGAGGTCAAAGCTAAACTTGTGTGTTAAATAGCATTTTGTGGTTTAGTGCCTTAGGATAATAATCTTTAAATTAATTTTTCTCTGAATCACCAACATGCTGCCACCAAAGCCAAATTATCATTTGTTAATTTTCAGAAATAAATAAACAACTGCACGGAGTCACCCCCACTTTAAGACTTCCTTCTATTAAATTTTCTTCGACACTGAACGTGCTGCCACTTGAGTAGATCAGTCGCTAGTAGCAGTGATTGTGGGACAAACAAACAGAATGCCCAGAAATAAGTGAAGTAGGGATTCTTGTTTTTTTTCATCCTGGGCTCCCAGAATCTTGACTCTATGAGTTGGCTAGGTTCCACTTAGTCCAAATAACTATATATAAAATAAATATTTTATGTATGTTACCTATTGTTTCATGAAAGAAATATTTACTATGGGCCTCCTATGTGCCAGGCGCTGTTCTAGGTGTTTGGTATACATCAATGAATAGACACATGGAGAGTTTGCCTTCTAGTGGTGATTCTTTAATTTAGGGATTGTAAAGAAAGCAAAAGGATCTGTTGAACTGATTGAACCCATACTATCATGAGAATTTTCTATGCCAGCAGTCAGTCCACTAGGCCCTGTGGACCAGATCTGGCCTTCCACTTGTTTTTGTTTGACCGACAAGCTAAAAGTGTTTTTTTTTCCTAATGAACATTTGCAATAAATTTTATGATTGAGAACGCTAACCTTGAAACCCACTTAAGCAAAATATTATCCTTTGAATAAAATTCCATTCTTTTCACTAGTGGATCTGAATTACAAAAACTTGTGCTCCATCATTATTATTTTTTGAATTTCAACAACAAAAAATGTGGAAATTTGTTTTCTCATTTGTTATATAAGTTCCTACATAACACACTTGATTTTGCCCCTTGGCTCACTAAGTCTAATATTTGCTGTCTGGCCTTTTACAGAAAAAGTTTGTCAATGCCTGATCTATACAATTGAATATAAAGAATATGAATGGATACAGAAAAATTTTCTAGTTCTTTTTCATTAAATAACTGAATTTAATCAAAATGACTAAGAAAACTTTATTTCAACATTGATCCTTTTATATTTAAATTATTATCTATTTTTGTTCTAAATTATTATGTCCTATATGGTATGTTATATGCTGGAATATTTGTAATCTTATAAGCATTTTCTCAATTGTTAAAGGATTGAGATATTGTTAATTGACCTCTATGAAAACACAGCTTCCTACCAGCATGCTTTGAGTCTGTACGTGCTCTCTCCCCGGTAGCTGAATTTTCTCTCTAAGATCAGTGCTCTTTGTAAAAAAAAATTATTGAAGTGTAGTTGATTTTCAATGTTGTGCTTAATTCTGCTGTACAGCAAAGTGACTCGGTTTTATAAATATGTATATATATATATATGTATATATTCTTTTTCGTATTCTTTTCCATTATGGTTTAACACAGGATATTGAATATAGTTCCCTGTGCTATACAGTAGGACCTTGTTGTTTATCCATCTTATATATACTAGTTTGCATCTCTTAATCCCAAACTCCCAATCCTTCCCTCCCTCACCCCCTTCCCCCTTGGCAACCACAAGTCTGTTTATGTCTGTAAGTCTGTTTTTGTTTTGTAGAGAGGTTCGTTTCCGTTGTATTTTAGAATCCACATGTAAGTGATATCATATGGTATTTGTCTTCTGAGATCAGTGCTCCTGATGCTACTGTGATGGATATTGAAATTTTAAAGCCCCCTTGGCTGGAAAAATCTCCTTTTGCTTGGAGTAGATATATAGAAATCATGACACTTCCAGTGTAACTCTATTATCACATCACTCACTTCTCAGAAATGATAGTTAAAACCATTCATGTTTAATCACTTCATACCCAGTGCCAAGTAGTTTACGCTAATAGAGAGCAGAATAAGCTATGGCCAAATGAGACTGAACGGGAAAACTCAGAAACGGCTGATGAGGTCTAAGTTAACATCTTTGTTTTTTTCCTGGGACGTTTATGCTCGTGATGGTGATTTTATATTGCATACATATAACATAGTCACAGTTATTGCTTTTAGAATTGCCCTAGTTTCTTTGATGGATTTGTTACTCTTTTATGGAGAGATAGTACACTGTTCCACTAGGAAAATCGTGACTGCTCTGCCACAGAAACAAACTTTAAATTTACTAATTCAGAAATCACCCCAAGCCCTTTACCAAAACGAAAAACCAATAACTATTATGTTTAGAATTCGGAGTTAGTATTTTCAATTATATTTCAAGATATGAACTAGAAAAATTACATAGATTTCCATTTTTAGGAATCTATTCCGAAGATACATGGGTCAAAAAGATAAAAGTACTTGTGAACAAGGCTATTCACTGAAGCACCATTTATAATAGCAAAATACTGCAAATAATTCAAATACCACCAATAAGAAATGGTTGAATAAACTATGATGTATTCACACAATGGATTATTATGCAGGTGTAAAAAAAGAATCAGAAAAATCTCTACGTTACTATGGAATAATCTCCAGGATATAAGAATGTGTGTTTGTGTGTGAGTGTGTGTGTGTGTGTGTGTGTGTGTGTGATTATAATTTAAAACTCAGTGAAAAGACAAACCATGAAGTTTAAAAAAATAGCTAACTCTGGGAGAAGGAGGGAAGAGATGGAAGGAAGGGGGATAGAAACTATTTTTTTTTTTCTTGAGATACTTTGTTTTGGAGATGCAACTTTGGAAATGTAAATATTTTACATAATAAAAAAATAAAATTAAACACAAAATGCAACTCCTAAATATCGAAAGTGAAAAGAAAAAGAAACCTCAAAGCGTATCCTGTTGATCCTCTCACAGAGAAATTCTCCCAAGTGACTTGAAGGCGTAACGGTTGGAGTGTGCATCCCCAGTGGGACGAAATAAATTGAAAAAGAAAAAACCCTGTTTACAGTAATGATATAGTTGGCGGTAGTGTTTATATTATTCTGAGACCATCGTGTATGTAGTATTGATAAAGCAAATAAATAATTATATTGGTGTCATTGAAACCAGGGTTTGGGGCATGGCAGAAGAGAGAAACAGATATGAAATCAGCTAGGTTAAGTAAAAACCTTGTATTCCTGAATTTGAATTGGAAGTATTAGTTTCAACTTATGATGTGTTTTATCTAAAACAAAACAAAGATAACAATATTTTCTATCTATAGCCACTGAAAAGACCTCGCAGCCAGTTGTAGGAAATGCAAGATGAATCTTGTCACATCAGAAAATAAGGATTCTATTCAAGACTACTAGTGTCATCCCAAAAGGACTCAGAAGTCTAAGTGAAGAGACTCCCTTGTCAAAGGGAGGATGACTTGAGTATCACTACGTATAATAATTGCAATATGTTGTAAGGCATCAAAGATGTTTAGGGCTTCCCTGGTGGCGCAGTGGTTGAGAGTCCGCCTGCCGATGCAGGGGACACGGGTTCGTGCCCTGGTCCGGGAAGATCCCACATGCCGCGGAGCGGCTGGGCCCGTGAGCCATGGCCGCTGAGCCTGTGCGTCCGGAGCCTGTGCTCCACAACGGGAGAGGCCACAACAGTGAGAGGCCTGCGTACCGAAAAAAAAAAAAGATGTTTAAATCCATGTGTTAATAAAATACATGCATATACGCACACATACATGTATGTATATACATATATATATATATAATATATAATATTATATATATAGAAGACCACACATATATAAAAAAAGAACCAAGCATTCATCTTGCTTCTCCTATGCAAACTGTACCTCAGCATAAACAATTGCTCTTGAGGGGGAAATATCTCTTAGAAACTTACCAGCTAAGAATTTTAAAATAATTTATCATTTTAACACCTTAAGAATTATTGGATCTAAGCAATGATTATCAATGTCTGCTAGCATCACAAAAAGAAGACAACCAGGGATTATTATTCATCCCTGAGGGTATTATACAACACCACCTATGAAGATGTCTGGACAAAAAAATCCCTCATAAATCTCCACCCGTCTCTTCTTTTGAATACAAATTTATAGAAAATGCAAAGGACAAAAATCACCAAGAGGATAAAGTCAGAAAAATTCAGACAGAAAACTTCATAGGACAAACCACCCATTTCTTCAACAAAAACTTCAAGAGAAAAAAACAAACAAACAAAAACTTCAAGAGAGAAGAGAAAAAGAGGGAGACAGGCACAGACAGACAGAGAGCCTAAAGACTGAAAGAAATTTGAGACATTTATCATCTCTCAATGTATAGATGTCATTTGGATTCTAATTCAAAAAACAAGCTAAAAAGAAAGTGAAAATGATAAAATAAAAAACTGGGGAAATGGGCTTCCGTGGTGGCGCAGTGGTTGAGAGTTCGCCTGCCGATGCAGGGGACAAGGGTTCGTGCCCCGGTCCAGGAAGATCCCACATGCCGCGGAGCGGCTGGGCCTGTGAGCCATGGCCGCTGAGCCTGCGCGTCCGGAGCCTGTGCTCCGCAACGGGAGAGGCCACAACAGTGAGAGGCCCACATACCGGAAAAAAAAAAACAAAACTGGGGAAATGTGAGCATGATTGAATATTTGATATTAAAGAATATTTTAACATTTTCAGGTATGATCATGTTATTGAATATGCAAAAAAGGGTCTCTATCTTTTAGAAAAATCTATGAGATATTTACAGATGACGTGATGTCTAAGATAACCTCAAAATTCAGGGATGGGATAAAGAGAGACATGAAGGTATCAAGTATAAGGGAGCAAAGTTGGTCATGGTTTATGAACTGTTGAAGCTGAGTGATAGGTACATGGAGAATTGTTATACTGTTTGCTCTACTTTTATGTATATTTGAGATGTTCTAAAATAAAATATTAAAACAGAGGGTAGAGGTGAGCAAATTCTTCCAAGACCTAGAACTATAGCTTATCAAAACTTAAGCTAGAACTACAGCTTATCAAAACCTATAGCTTATCAATTACAGTTGCCCGTTGAGCAAACATTTTAACAATATCTTGTCCTCTAGAGAGGAAGATTATATATAAACTGAGTTGTATTAGTGGATGCTTGTGGTCATCTTTTTTATACATAGTAAATCTTTAGATTATTTTCCAAGTCTGGATTTCTCCTTTAAAGTTTTGGTTAAGATGTTGTCATGTGGGGCCAATGTCTTAATATAACAGACTCTGTGTATGTCTGTATATATATACTGGAGATAATGTTTTTGAAATATGTTCACAAATAATATAATCTCTCTCTTAATCTCCCTCTCACTTTTTTTTGCCACTAGTGCATGCCTTGAGTCTTTATCACCCCAGGGAAGAGGAAGGTAGGTACCTTCTAGAAAAAAGAGACCCAGAGGTAGGAAGAGGGCAGATGTGACAGGTGAATTCCTCATAGAAAAGGGACAGGAAGCAGAAACAATTCTGGTGCAAAAAGGAAGGGGTTCAGAGAGAATGGATCTGGGATTGGGATGCTACTGGGATCCCCTGGAGGGATGTACATGCCTCTGGCCTTTGTGAGAAGGTAGAGGCCCCTACCTTGTTTAAATAGTGCACCCCCCGACCCGAAGAAAAAAGATGTGTATAGGTCCTAAACCCCGGAACCCATAAATGTGACCTTATGGAATAAAGGGTTTTTGCAGATATAATTAAGTTAATGATCTCGAGATGAGATTATTCTGGACTAGGATGGGCTTTGAATCCAATGGCAAATCCTTATAAGAGATGAGAAGGGAAAACAGACACAGATAGAGAGGGAAGAAGATAATGAGAAGAAAGAGGCAGTGACCGGAGTTATGCAGCCCCATGCCAAGGAATGACAAGAGTCGCCGGAAACCGGCAGAAGCTAGGAGAGAGGCATAGACCGGATTCTCCCTCAGAGCCTCCAGGGAGAACCCACCCTGCTGACCACTTGATTTCAGACTCTGGCCTCCAGAATTGGAAGAGAGTCAATGTTCTGTTGCTTTAAGCCACTGAATTCGTGATAATTGCTATTGCAGCCCTAGGAAACAAACACACCCTGCTTCTCATAGGGAACTGTGGGAGGAGCGCATCTCACAGGGTCCTCCGAAGTGACAAGAGAGGCTGAAAGAGTAGTAGTATCAGTGTCATGGGAGTGGTCTGGGAGAGCTCCAGGTCTCCATTGACTCACTTTCCCAGACTGTTTCCTGGAGTTCTGACATGCTCTTGGTGGCATCGCTGAGAAACCGGTGGACCCATCAAGAGATCCCTGTGGTGAGGGATGACTCCATTGAGGGTTGCAGCAGGGACTGCAGGGAGAGGTAGATAGAAGAGGTGGGGACCTAAGAAGAGGTTGGTTGGGAAGAGTGAGATAATACCGGGCACATAAGGAGCTGACAGAACAGACCATGGATTTCCCCAGCATGGACTTAGCATGGATTTAGATAGGACAGTCTGAGAACAGAGAGCTGGAGAAACCAGTTACAACTCAGAGACGCAGGAGCCAGGAGAGAAACACAGCACAGGGACTAGAGACCACCTCCCCAGTTTAATCTTCTTGTGCCCAAATTTCACTTGGGAAAGGGAGAGAAGCTTGAGTTGTTAGAATAAATAGTTTGAACTGCAATACAAGTTCAACTGCAATGGGTGATTGTAATCAAGAAGGGGGCTAGTGAGCACGAATGGACAAGTTCAAGAGTTTTCTTGTCATTAGATGGGCGGGGATAAGTGGGTCGAAAGAAGGACTTTGTTATTACATCAATTAGGTACTTTTCTAAAGCTATACATTAGGATAGGATGCATGAGTTGTAGTATGTAAAATTTGACCTTGCTACACATAGAAGAGGCAAAAATCAGCAGTTATAGACTTTAGATATATATATATATATTTTTTTTTTTGCAGTACGCGGGCCTCTCACTGTTGCGGCCTCTCCCGTTGCGGAGCACAGGCTCCGGAAGTGCAGGCTCAGCGGCCATGGCTCACGGGCCCAGCCGCTCCGTGGCATGTGGGATCTTCCCAGACCGGGACACGAACCCGTGTCCCCTGCATCAGCAGGTGGACTTTCAACCACTGTGCCACCAGGGAAGCCCTAGATATGTTTTTCATGGTAAAATCTACTATGATTTTTACCAGCTTATTTAGACCTAATTTAATTTATTTGCACATCTGTCAGCCTGTGAAAGAGTCAGCTTGACAACAAAAATCTGATGCAACTGTATCTATTTTATCTTCAGTCTTTCCATCAAAGGCCAGGAGAAACCTGCTTCTTCTAAGGGCTTTGTTTTTATCAGTCTGGGTGGCCAGCTTTGATTTGGCGTTGTCGTCTTGCTGGGGAGCTCCCAATAACTCTCATGAAGAGTTCTGCTGATGCTTATTTATAGATCAGCAAGTTTGGAGGACCGTTCTTAATGTATTCAGTTTATTTTGGAGCTTTGCCTCTTTTCTACTTCTCTGGGGTCAGGTCTGTTTTACAGCCAGCTAGAAAGACACTGCTGAAGTAATTGTCCACAAAATGAGGGTCTCCTATCTGTATTCTCTCCCCAGCACCCTCGCCTGAAGAATCTGTCTACTGCCTTCACTCTTTGCTTCATTCTGGGTGTACAGAGACTTGTTAGAGGTGTCCTAACAGGTGGCCAGGGTGTCCAGCTTCATTTCCGGGGCCGCACATCACACTGATTAGTACCTTCAAGTGCAGTGACTAATTTGCTAGAGTGTGAGGT
Organism: Neophocaena asiaeorientalis asiaeorientalis; assembly: GCF_003031525.2. Lineage (NCBI taxonomy): Eukaryota > Metazoa > Chordata > Mammalia > Artiodactyla > Phocoenidae > Neophocaena > Neophocaena asiaeorientalis. Next base: position 12,370,443 of record NW_020176571.1, read on the forward strand.
AAAATTCAGTAAATGAATCTAAAGTCCCCAAGCAGCTTGTAGTTTGGAAATTCTTGGACTCCTTTGGAGCAGGTTGGCAATTTCCTATTACCACTAGATGTCCCTGTGTGGCTTTTCTTTTGGACACCAGTGCTGTACAAGCTGCAAGTTATTTCTGCTCTCCTGGATGGAAGGAAAGTGCATCACAGTCTCTGAAGAGGCTGTTTACAGTGGAATATCAGCCAAGCTGGGACCCAACACAGCGTAGCCCTAGTACACTAATTTCAAGTCCAAGGGCATGGCAGAGCTGGAGAGGACTCTGAGACTGTGCAGAAATCAGGACTATCTCTACAGAGGTCCCAGCTTCTTTCCAATTTGCATTCATTCAATTTCCCCTGCCTCCCAGCTGCCTCTCGGTAGCCTAGACCAAAGCTTTAAAAACTATCATGGAGAACTAGTTAAAAAAAATTTTTTTTTCGCACTTCTGCTTTCTTGCAGACCAACACATGATCTTACTGTGCAGGACATCACAGGTTACTCACTCTGGGAGTCTGATAACAACCAAACTGCTCCCCTAACAAAATGATGGTATCTGTACCTAGATGTGACGTTACACAGCAATGTCAGCTGACTACAAAAGGTTTTTTTAAAGCATTCTCTCAATTTCTGTATTTCCTTTGTCTTTGACTGGCAACAGCTTGTGGACCAGCACCGGTCTGAGGATCATGCTTTGGGTGGCACTGGCCTAGGCGTCATCATAAGGCTTAGTTCTACATCCTTGAATTAAAACTAATGGGCCATGGGGAACTGGAGTGGCTCAAGGCAGCTTTAGAAGACTTTAACGGAGACTCTTGCAATGTGCAGAGAGCCGTGGTCTCTGTCCTTCTACCCCAGGTCAGACCTCGACCTTCCACTGACCTACTGTACTGAATCTCAGATTAAGGCAACATTAAACAGAAAACAGTGGGTGATCCCCAGAGGCCACAGCAGTGGAGAGGGAATGAGAGTTCTTGCAGCTTTGGAACCTGTTACGGAGTCCAAGCTCGTACTGCTTGCCGTATGACAGGCCAATAAATCGAGAGACCAGTTGTTAGGGTAAGGAATAGCGACTTTATTCAGAAAGCCAGCAAACCGAGAAGACAGTGGACTCATGTCCCAAAGAAGCATCTTGCCTGAGTTAGAATTCAGCCTTCTTTTATAATAAAAAGGGAGGGAATAAAGTCCAACATTTCCTGGTTCCAGTCAGCCTCTGAGGGGATGTGCTAATTTCCTCCTTCCTGCAGTCATTCACACGTGGGCCTGGTCAGGATGTTTCCTGTGAGCAAAAGGTATTTTAGCTTAATGATCATTACCTGGGAGGCAGGGCTCCCAGAGGTGGGCCACTGTGTATAATTTGAGCTTATAGGTGACATCCCTTTAGTGATTAACTTGTAATAGAATGCAAAGTTTCTTCCCCATTATGAACCTTCTTGCAGAACTTAAGTGGACCTTGTCAAGGTCCACTCTGTACTTTAGAAGAGAAATAAAGGTGGTGAAGGATGGTAAATACCTTGTACTTGTATTCGTCTTAATAATTAGCCATAGTGACACCTGGGTGATCCATCCTGTGATGTCTTATGGCACAACCAGCTCCAATTACAGGAAGAGCGGGAAAGAGTTTCAGCTTCACAAACTGAAAAGAAACAGTTTACTCAATGTACCAACAGTTTGTGTCCCCAACAATCATTTATTAAGACAGTCATTTGTAATGTAAGAGCACAGTTTGCCTTCAAAACAATGTTGAGAATGGTGGTTAATTTTCCTATTTACTCACAGAAAACCATTTAAGCCAGGCAGTAACTGACTTAAACACTATTTTTCTCTTTTTTATGATTCCATGGGTCAGGTCAAGTCAAGCAGGCAAGAACATTGCTTTCTCTGTTATAAGCTCTTGAGATCCAAGTTCCAAACTTTGATAGAAGGGGTTTCCCCTCTCTTTCTCAGGGTGCCTCATGGAGAAACAGGATTTGTCTGGACTTCCTTGTTCTGGAAAGGACAACAAGATGACTCTGGTCCCTTGCAACGGTAACCAGCAAGGAAGCAGGATTCCCGAGGAAGGGTTCCATTAGCTGTGTCTTTAAGCTTTGGAGTATAAAACCATGTTTGATGAGCAGTGTTTGATGAGCAGGGACCTTTGTGGTAAAAGCTTCCAGGGGTGGCTGGGAGTGAGGCATGGGATCTCTTAGAGAAGGAAAAATCATGGGGTGAGAGCTAGAAGTACTGGATCAAGAGTCACCCAGTGGAAGACTGGGATGAAGCCGCATGAATGAAAAAGGAAGAAGAAAGACATACTCACATGACAAGAGTTGAAGGGCAATATATGTGGCTCTGTCAGCTGGGGATTGAAATTCCACAGTTGAAGGCTCATTTTCATATGTTCACGTTTATGGGGCAGAAGCCTTGAAGGAGAGGCCCTAAATATGTCCTTCTGGAAAGATGACTGCATCTTTAGTGTCTCCTGTGGGAAATGTAATAGAGGTGGGACAGATCCAAGTTTCATGGAGCCTGAAGCTTATGCAATTTGTGGATACTTTAGGAACAAAAAGCAAACTTAAAAATGTAAAATTAGGTATGAATATAAATATTTATTTACATAAGAAAATAAATTTTTTAAATATTCATTTTAAAAAGCTAGCAAATACAGGCATACCTCAGAGATACTGTGGGTTTGGTTCCAGACCACTGCAATAAAGAGTATATTGCCATAAAGTGAGTCAAATGGATTTTGGTTTCCCAGTGCATACAGAAATTACATCTACGCTGTACCGTAGTCTATTAAGTGTGCCATAGCATTACGTCTAAAAATGTCCATCCCTTAATTCAAAAATACTTTATTGCTAAAAAATGTTAACCATTACCTGAGCTTTCAGTCAGTCGTAATCATTTTGCTGGTGGAGGGTCTTGCCTCCATGTTGGCAGCTGCTGACTGATCAGGGTGGCAGTTACTGAAGGGTAGGACAATTGTGGCAACTTCTTTTTCTTTTTTTTTTGTGTGTGTGTGTGGTATGCGGGCCTCTCACTGTTGTGGCCTCTCCCGTTGCGGAGCACAGACTCCGGACGCGCAGGCTCAGCGGCCATGGCTCACGGGCCCAGCTGCTCCGCGGCATGTGGGATCCTCCCGGACCGGGGCACGAACCCGTGTCCCCCGCATCGGCAGGCGGACTCTCAACCACTGCGCCACCAGGGAAGCCCTGTGGCAACTTCTTAAAATAAGACATCAGTGAAGTTTGCTGCATCGATTGACTCTTCCTTTCATGAACAGTTTCTTGGTGGCATGCAATGCTGTTTGATAGCATTTTACCCACACTAGAACTTCTTTCATAAGTAGAGTCAGTCTCTCAAACCCTGCTTCTGCTTTATCAACTAAGTTTATGTCATATTCTAGATCCTTTGTTGCATTTAACATCTTCACCAAGAGTAGATTCCATCTCAATAAACCACCTTCTTTGTTCATCCATAAGAAGCAATCCCTCATCAGTTCAAGTTTCATCATGAGATTGCAGTGATCCAGTCCATCTTCCGGCTCTACTTTTTTTTTTTTTTTTTTTTTTTGATTTTTTTTTCTGAGACAAGAATCTCTTTTTATTTAACATTGCAGGGTTAGAAAGTAAGGACCAGGCAGAGCAGGAGACAGTACAAATAATCAAATGGAATATAACCCTTACATTTTCATTTGAAAGACAGAAAAAAATAAGCTTTAAAGTGACATGTGTTTATTGTATGCCGTATCAAAGCAAAAGATATGGACATAGATATACAGACATAGATGTAGATATCACATTTTCTTTACCTGTTCGTTCATCAGTGGACAATTAGATTGTTACCATGTCATGGCTGTTGTGAATAATGCTACAATGAACATGGGGTGAAGATATCTCCTCAAGATACTGATTTTGTTTCCTTCAGACATATACCCAGAAATGAGACTTCTGGATAATATGGCAGTTCTGTTTTTATTTTTATTTATTTATTTATTTATTTTTTGCGGTACGCGGACCTCTCACTGTTGTGGCCTCTCCCGTTGCGGAGCACAGGCTCCGGATGCGCAGGCTCAGCGGCCATGGCTCACGGGCCCAGCCGCTCCGCGGCATGTGGGATCTTCCTGGACCGGGGCACGAACCCGTGTCCCCTGCATCAGCAGGTGGACTCTCAACCACTGCACCACCAGGGAAGCCCTGTTTTTAATTTTTTAAAGAAACACCATAATGCTTTCCACAGTGGCAGCACCAATTTAAATTCCCACCAAACAGTGTTCAAGGGTCCCTTTTTCTCCTCATCTTTGCCTACCTTTTTAATCTTTTTAAAATTATTATCATAGCCATCCTAACAGATGTGAAATGATATGTCACTGTGGTTTTGATTTGCATTTCCCTGATGATTAGTGATGTTGAACACCTTTTTGTGTACCTGTTGTCCATTTATATGTCTTTGGAAAAATGTCTATTCAAGTCCTTTGACCATTTTTACGTTGGATTATTTGGGGTTTTTTTGTTTTTGTAATTAAGTTGTATGAGTTCCTTATATATTTTGGAAATTAAGCCCTTACCAGATATCTGATTTGTAAATATTTTCTCCCATTCCATAGGTTGCCTCTTCACTCTACTAATTGTTTCTTTTGCTGTGTAGAAGCTTTTCAGTTTGATGTAGTCTTGCTTGTTTATTTTGCTTTTGTTGCCTGTGCTTTGGGTGTCATATTGGAAAATTTATTGCCAAACCCAATGTCAAGAAATTTTTCTCTATGTTTTTTTCTAGGAGTTGCATGGTTTCAGGTCTTACATTTAAGACTTTAATTCATTTTGTGTTAGTTTTTGTGTATGATATGAGATAGTGGTCCAGTTTTCCCAATGCCATTTATTGAAGAGACTATCCTTTCCCCGTTGTGTACTCTTGGGACCCTTGTCAAAGATTAATTGACCACATCAGGCTCCACTTCTAATTCTAGTTCTCTGGCTATTTCTATCACATCTGCCATTACTTCCTCCACTGAAGTCTTGAACCCCTCAAAGTCATCCGTGACTTCTTCCAAACTCCTGTAAATGTTGATATTTTGACCTTTCCCCATGAATCATGAATGTTCTTAATGGCATCTAGAATAGGGAATCCTTTCCAAAAGGTTTTCAATTTACTTTACCCAGATCCATCAGCGGAATCACTACCTATGGCAGCTATAGCCTTACAAAATCTGCTTTTTACATTTTCATTCCTCATCTCACCTGTCATAGTCTATCCAGACCCAAAGCATGACCACAGGGTAACCAGCTGACAATGCACCAAGTTCTTTAGTCTACAATTCCTGTATTGATGGATTGTCTAATTGACTAAAGTATTTCTTGATTCAACAAACATTTATTTGTAGTTTTTACTTTGTTCTAGGTGCTCTTCTGGACTCTGAGTATAAGAAAGAAGGAGAAATTTTGCCCTCCTGGAGGAGCTCAGAGAGCTTTTTATTCCAGGTCTTACTGATAGAGAGTAGCAGAGTCAAGGTGAGAATCCAGGTGTCATGATTTCTGGCTTAGTGCTTTTGCTATAAGGCCACATTGTTTCTGAAGTTTAAAAGTCTGACCAATACCAAAAGCAGAAAATGCTTCACAGTGATGTAAACAAATCAGTACCTCTAATTTACGGTAGGTTACTAAGGGCCTCGGTATTCTGGAACTATTAAAAGTAACCTATGGAATCTGAGGTGAGGGGCCCTAAAGTCCCTACAATAGGGATCAAATTCTAAACCTAAGAAACATCCCCAAAGACAAGTACTAAAACATCAAAGGTATTGGTTTTAAAATATAAAAGCACGAAAGCAAGTATTTAAAGTATCAAGACAAGTATTTAAACGTAATTGAGGTCCTTTCTTAATGACTCAGTTAAAGCGATTATACACGTGGGAGATGGGATATCTTCAATTTCCAGCTTGAGCAGCTCTTCCTTACTCCTTGCTGTAGAGAGAGACTTTTAAGACTTGGTGGCTGATTGCACTTGTACCTCTTCATCAGGAAAATAAAGCACTCAAAGCAGGGCAAAGGGGACTCACAATTTTTGAGTGTCATTGAGATGCCCTGAGTTTTATGTGTGTTGTGTCATTTAATCAACAAAACAGTCTTATGTGGTAGGGATTTTTGTCTTAATTTTACTGAAAACTAAATTCAATTTTTTTTTTTTTGACCGTGCTGCATGCTGCATGGCTTGTAGGATCTTAGTTCCCCAACCAGGGATTGAACCCGGGCTCTCAGCAGTGAAAGTGTAGTCCTAACCATTGGACCACCAGGGAATTTCCTAAATTCAAATATTTTAAATACTATGCCCAAGGACACAGTTTGTAAATGGTAGACTCAGAAATGATGGGACTTCCCCGGCAGTCCAGTGGTTAAGACTCTGCTGCTTCCATTGCAGGGGGCAGGAGCCCTAGTCAGGGAAATAAGATCCTGCATGCTGTGTGGCATGGCCGAAAAAAAAAAAAAAAAAAAAAGGTAAAAAGAAATGAAACTAAGCTGGTTTAGTTCCAAGGTTCATGTTCTTTGCAGCATACCATGCCACCTTCAGGGATAAGAACAAAATTTAAAGGAGAGAAAAAAAACCCTGAAGATGAAGTAGGGAAGATTATAAATAAGGAAGGGCTAACATTTAGATATTTTTTTTGATTAACAGATATACCAGCAGAAGGGCTGGGCTTATAATGTTTGTTATTCTCTAATCAAACATCACTTTTCAACAGGTGGTGCCAGAAACCAAGCTCAGGTCCCTCCCTTACTTGTCCTGTACCCAGGAGCAAACTTTCATACTCATTGAGAATTTCTGAAAGATTCTGCCTTCATCAAGAAGTAGAAAGATAAAATCCTGTGCTCTGGAGGCAGAGAACCTGTGTTTAAATACCACATTTGCCACCAACTAGATATACGTAGACAGATTTTTTAACTTTCTTGTGTTTGAGTTGTCTCAATGGGGATAATAATAATAAAGCCTCACTCCTAAACTCATGGGGAGTAAATAAGATGATACGTAAAGCGAATCTAATATGGTGTCTAGTCCAAAGTGAGTGTTCAAAAAATGTTGATTTTCCTATTACTATTTTAAAACAAAACAAGCATGATAGGTATAAATTGCTTCTCTATACTCAAGAGGCAAGAAATGACACATCTCTTTATATTGTAAACAAAGTTTGGTCCATTTCAAGGATTAGTAAAAAGTCCCCTGATTAATTTGGAGATCTCACTCCTACCCTTCGGAGCATATCTGTTTAGAGTTTATGAGTCTCATTGGAGGAAGATCATTGTTGATGTCCAGGCTTATGTGCCCTATTCAGAGATGGTGGCTCTACTACCCAAATCAGGCCTCTTCACTAAGCACTTGTTGTCATTTCTATCCAAGGTTCTATCACTCATTTGATTGTGGCCAGATCACCACCAATCCCATAAACCCAAATCCAAAGGTCTTCTTTCCCAGTCTTTGGGGTCTAACCAGGCATTTTGGGTCTGAGTCATTCCCTCTTCAATATCTTCTGTTCCTACCTCTTCTCAGATACCTGAGCCTACATCTCCTTAACACACAAGCCTCTGTAGTTATCACCTTCAAAGAGCCAAAACTTGCCTGGCATATTCTCTTCTCTGGCTCTGGAGAAAAGGCTTTCTTTCTTCACCAGGAGGTAGTGGTAAGGCAGAACCCAGAACTTTAGAAACACAATTCTGGTTTATCCTTACTGACGGAAGAGGAGAAACTTTATTATTTTCCGGTGAGATGGCATCAGAAAAAAGCTCAAAGTAACAAGAAACTTTCTCAATAAATTACCTTGTTAAATACATATATATACACTTATATATATAAATATATATATATATATATACACCATTTTATATATATAAAACCAGTGTATCTGTAAGATACTGTAGGAAATGCAAGGAACTTACCCTGTAGTTAGGAAGTGAGACCTAGTCAAGATAAAACAACTGAGACACTTCTGACCTTCCTTCTATCAAAAATCTGAATATCCTTGAAGTGATTTTAAAACATGACAATTTTAACTAAGCACTAGTTTGGAGAGTCACATCTCTGCCTGAAAATATACTTTGATGGCCATAATCTTTGTCTTCCTGCTTCAGTGACGTGGAGACAGATTGGATGCCAGGGTGACAGAGAATCTTCCTAGCTGATTGGGTTTCTGTAGACACAACAAAGGCCATACTTTAAATTAGCTCCAACAGTCTAATCAGAATGAACAGACTACTTGGGTCTGTGATGAAGACATATTGGCAGCTGATGAAGGCTTTCTAGAGGGATTTTGGTGAAAACCCAAAGTATATTAATGCTGAAAGCAGTTTGATTCCAGTGTAAGGATTAAGGGTGATTTAGAAGGAAATGTTTATGCTAACGATTCATTTCTATTTTAATTTTCTTTCAAGTTTGTCTTTATGTATTAGCTTTAAGAATCATACAAGATAATGATTTTTCTCATCTCTTTCATCAGTGGTTTAAAAATATTAATTCGTTAAAATAATCACACTCAGGAACATTTGGATATCTCAGACCCCCTCATCAGGATGCCCGCCACGATCTGGGAGGAAAATGTCCTAACTGCAGATTCATGTCTTTTGGTTCGGGAAACCAATTGCATCTTGAGTCTACAAACTTGAGCACATTCCTAATCTAAGGAAAATCTCTATCACTTGTTATGTGAAGACACTGAACTTACTCTCATAATGAACTTTTCCAGAATATATCTTTTTTTTTACATGTTTTTAAAAGTAACTAGAAAACTATCTTAAGTTGGGTTTCCTGGGAAATAAAATTTGAGCCAGAAGTTTCCATGCAGGATGTTAACTGAGGAGTGCTCTTGGGATCAACACCTGTGATGGAGAGAAAGGTGGAGAATGGCAGAGGGAAGGGTTGAATTGTGATGCAATCACAACAAAGCCTCATTGGATCCTAAAGGGAGTTCTGAAACTGGGATTAATCTTCAGAGTTGGACCTTTATTCTTGTTCATCAAACAATGAGTGGATTTGGGCTGCCCATGAGAAGGGGAGGTGACCTTGAGTGAGACTCCTCTCCTGTTGTGGGCGAATGCCAGTGAAGGACTCAACTGAGGACCTTCAAACATTAACTGAGGCTCCTAGCATCCATTACAGTCTACCCGTTGAGTTTTTCAGATCCATTTTTTTTTTTTCAGATCAACAGCTTTATTGAAAAACGAAAGCAGAGCCCCCCGCCCCCGCAGGTCATGGCGGCATCGGCCTCAGGCTCTGAGCATCCAGGCATCCTAAGGGTAGAAGACGAGATCAGGGATCAGGTACCAGAGTCCGGAACATGAGAGCGGCCGCAACCGGGCCCGGAGCGGCGGCACGTGTCGGGGGCCTGGGTTTCACCTCCCCACACGGAGGAGCGGGCGGTGAGCTGAGACCCCGGTGGCTCTGGGCGCCGAGTCTCACCTGCAGCCACGGCCAAAGCCGCAGGTGATTTTCAACCAACGCCGAGATCCATTTGTTTTGCAGGATAAATTCTGGGAACAATTTCTCTGGAATTCTGATTGGTCTCTTTTTGGGGGAACACTTGCCTGAGAAAGGTTAGTGGGATGAATTACCAGCCCATCTCTGCAGTTGATCTCAAGGCTGCAATAGATACTCTTCTTTCCTTCCTCTACTATCCTTTGCTACCCATTTCTCCCACTCTTGGCTACCATCTCTCTTGGTTTAGATTACTTGACCTGGTAATCCAGACTTCAATCCTGAGTAGTCTAAATCCCTGGTCACTATATCCATGGCTATTGCACATAACCATTTATCAATAAAATTGGCAAGGGAAAAACACAAGACATTCCAGTGGATCACCTGAGTACTACACATTATGCCTTCATTGTTTAAGGGTAGCCTTATCACTTCCGATTGATCAGGGTGCGTTGCTTCTAGCAATATGGCTACTCTTTTCCTTCTCTAGTGGTTTCTTGGAATAAGGAGTCTGATGTGAGGTTTCATGAGAGTCTTGTTTGGTTTCCTGGTGAAAATATTTCCCTTCTGGGAACTAGACCACTAAACTTATGAAGTCCAGAGTTTCAAGAGTGAGTAGCATGAATTCCCCAAGTGGCCCACTTCTACTGTAGTTCATTATTTCTAGATCCATGTATTCTATTTATTGAGGGCACAGCTCAATTTGAAGGTTGCTTTCCTAGGATATATGCTGCTTGTAAAGGATATTGTCCTATTCACGTATGGAATCATCTTCTAATTTTTGTCTCACTTGTGCCTTCAAAAACCTCTTCCTTTACTCCATCAAACCAATTGTTTCTGGATGGTATGGTATGTGCGTATGTGATAGGTCTATGGTCATATGCCCACTGCCATCCCTCCTTTTCTGTAAAGTGAGTTTCTTAGTCTGGAGTAATGTTAGATGGAATTTTATGCCGATGGGTCAGACGCTCTCTAAGCCTTAGCATAGGAAGTAAGGCAAACTCATGCTTGAAATCTGTGCCCATTATGGTCAAGATGGATAACTGCCCCTTCCAGAGCAGAAGGGTTAAATGTATTTAAGTTGACACTAAGTGGCTGTTTTGATCTCCCTGAGAAATGATGCCATATCTGGACCCAGCATTCGTCTCTTACCATCACTTTAAATCTCTGTGGCTGGCTGGTTGAACATTTGGCAGCAGGAGCAGTGACTAGATCAACCTTGATGAGTGAGTGTCCATGCTAAGCCCATGCATAGTCTTCATTTCACCATCTTAACTACTCCACTATTGCACCCATTGTGTTGACAGTGGAACGGCCATTGGCCAAAACTGGCTAACCTCAACTGATTGAGTCATTCTGTCTTAATATTTATTGAGTTCTTCTTCTGGGGGACAAGTGCTGTCTTCCAAGCCTCTGACCAACTGGCCAATCCATTTTCCACTAACTGTATATAGATATAGATATATATATATATATCTTGAAACACCTCTCTTTTTACACAATGTGGATCATCGGGTATCCCAACCACATCTCTGCTCTATGTGAGGATTTCCTCTCACAGCTGTCTTTCAGGGCCACTTCTAAGTAAGGATTCAGTTTCAGCTGGTTCCACACACACCAAGATGACCCATTTTCAGCCTGAGCCATATATACCAAGACCAGTTTTTTCCTTCAGCATTCTCACATCATAAGGGAACCCAGATGAAACCATAGGAGTGAGCTGAGGTGCAACAGTGGTAGCTGACATGGGCTACCTGCCTGTAATGGTCTTGTGCTATCGCCTCTGAACTTGCATGTGTCTGATCCCAAATGTACCACTTCCCTTAGATTTCTGGGCACACAATCACTTGATATTCTTGTTAAGTTACTTAGAAATGGCCTTATCCTTTTGGTTCTTGCTTTAAAGATTTGTTAGTGAGTGCAGGAAAAGAGTTCAACCTAGAGCTAATTACTGAGACAAAACTCTTCTGAGTACCCTACTCCATGCCTCATGAATTACAAGGTTTTCCAGTCTGGCTGCAGGGAACAAGGCCCCTTTTCTATGTCTGAGCCCCAGATATTGTTTCCTCTAGTCCTTTTGGGTGATTCTTTCCTGAGTCTTGGGTGATTTTTCTCACATCACGTGCTGATCAGTACTCAGCTGAATGGTCTAAGGGAGCCTCTGCATCCTCTCGGTACCCACTCTCTGATCTATAGTACTCTGCCCTGCAAACTCTAGCTGCCTTGTTTTCCCCAGACTCTCTTGTTTCCTCAACTAAACAAGTCTGCTGAGCTCTGCTTCAGTTTCCCCTCTTTGAGCTTGTAAGCTCTCGGGACAGTAACCTGGAGCAATCACAGAGTTCAGCTCGCTTTTCCATCCCCTCAGGGATCCCTGTCTTCCACTGCCTAATGTCTAGTATGTTGAAAACTATTGTTTCCTGTATTTCTTCCATTTATTTAGTTGTTTCATGTGGAAGCATAAATCTGGCCTGTGTCCTTGTGTATTAAGGCCAGCTCAGACCTGGTATTCAATAATCCTGTAATCATCTGGGTATTCCCTTTTCCCAGTATATGCGATTGGGCATAAGGATATGTCACAGCAAACATTTTGATTTCAATGTGAAACAAAAAACCAGTTCTGAGATATTTTGTTTGTCCGTTATGTCTATAGCCTATGCACAGAAAATCCATGTTGTATGTATGTTTATTATTTATCCCTAGAATTAGGTTACTCGTCATGTGCCCTCTGAAAGTATTTCATTTGTACATTTATTTGGACTCTAATTACCCGGGTACTTGTTATTTTGCTGCCCAATATCAATTGTCCCTTCCTAAAAGTCCTCTGAATTTTATTATTGGGATGATAGCTTCTCCATTTCATTCCTCTATCCAAGGTCACCTGATTCATGGGCGGCCAATCCCGTGCTCCCATTCTGTTCTCAGAAAATGGTCATTCCACCTGGGCAGGGACAGCCTCACCAGATCCTTCCTGCTATCATTCCTCTATGGTGGTCCTGCATCTTAGCCTCCCGTCTGGTCTTGGTGGCTCTCAGTGCTTTAGTTTGGTTCTCCAGTCTTCCATCAATTCTGAGAGTCTCCCCAATCCATCCAACTTATTTCCTTTTCCATAACATATCCAGAGGACAGTTCTATTTACATTCAATAAATGACCTATCCAGCTTTGTATTATGGTTATGTACATTTCTCTCTGCAACTAGATTGTAAGACAGTGGAGAGCAAGACCCATGATTTATTCATCTTCTTGTCTTCTAGAGGACCAAGAAGAGATGCAGATGCTAAACAAATGGTGCATTAAATTTAATCAATTATCAAATGTTTTTAGCATCTTACTTGTGAAGGATATATTATTTACATACATGAATATGTCACAGTCTTTAAGTCCAACAGAAGTCATAGAATCAACCTCACCTTGACCTATCTTCCTGAGAGAACTTTTGGATAGGAAACGTGCATTTCCTATCCGAAAGTATACAGGAATGGAGTAAAGTCCTTTGCGTACAACTGCAAAAATCTCGAGCCATTTTTGCAAAATCTAGTCTATGACCTCCCAAATCTATAAATTGCCATTAATAATATCTAACTCTCCTTTCTCATGGACACCTTTTCATGCCTGGGCATTGATCTGCTATTTTTATATTTTCTTCCAGTTAACTGTTTCTTCCTCTGAGGTCCAGGATTGAAAACTGTGCTCTGTTACTTATTTCTTTACTTATCCCCACCATATGTATGAAGATGTTTTCCAAATCTTTATCTCAGCACGTAATTTCTCAGCTCTGCTCCAGTTTTACACCTACTCTTGCCTGAGTGACATGGGCATATACGTATACTGCCACCCATCCCAGCTAAATCTGGCACAAATTGTACTTTTCACCTTTTAAACTGTCACCTTGTCATTTTTCCCATCATCATTAAAAATACCATCAGCCCCCAGACTTAGAAAGTGGGATATATCCTCTATTTTATTACTCTACTCTCACAGATCAAGTCTACGAGTCATAGTTCCCCAAAGTAAATTTTTTCTTGGACTTCCCTGGTGGCGCAGTGGTTGAGAGTCCGCCTGCCAATGCCGGGGACGCGGGTTCGTGCCCCGGTCCAGGAAGATCGCACGTGCCGCGGAGCGGCTGGGCCCGTGAGCCGTGGCTGCTGCACCTGCGCGTCCGGAACCTGTGCTCCGCAATGGGAGAGGCCACAACAGTGAGAGGCCCGCGTATTTTCCTTTAACTCTCTTCACCTATATATATGCTGACAAAAGAAACAAAATCAGACATGTTTGGAACTAATCAGTAGAGTTAATCTACAGGAAGGAATAAAATCTGATTCACACAGCCATCTCTCATTGGTATTTCTGGGAACCTAACATCTCTAGCCGTAACCCTGAATTGATTTGATTCAGGTAGGAAGGACACAGGATCAGAATGAATTTTTTTTTTTTTATCTATGGCCATTATGGACTAGTTTAGTTTAGTTTTGATTTGTTTTGTATTTTATCCACTTAAGCATAAAAAGATGGTTGGATTCTTCTAAAGGTAATAAGATAGTCACAAGATCCTACAGGTAAAAAAAAGTACTAAGAAGGGACACAATATATTTTTGAAACCTAGATTTCTTTTTTCTTCATTCAAAAAAATTTTATAAGTGATATTGTATGATATTTGTCTTTCTCTGTCTGATTTATTTCACTTATGATAATCTCTAGGTCTATTCATGTTGCTGCAAATGACATTATCTTGTTCTTTTTATGGCTGAGTAATATTCCATTGTATATATGTACCACATCTTCTTCATCCATTCCTCTGTCAATGGACATTTAGGTTGCTTCCATGTCTTGGCTATTGTAAATAGTGCTGCAATGAATATTGCGGTGCATGTTCTTTTCAAATTATGGTTTTCTCCAGATATATGCCCAGGAGTGGTATTGCTGGATCATACGGTAGTTCTATATCTAGTTTTTTAAGGAATCTCCATACTGTTCTCCATAGTGGTTGTACCAATTTACATTCCCACCAACAGTATAGGAGAGTTCCCTTTTTCCATACCCTCTCCAGCATTTATTGTTTGTAGATTTTTTGATATGGCCATTCTGACCAGTGTGAGGTGATACCTCATTGTATCTTCATTTTGTTTGTTTGTTTCACACTGCGTGGTTTATTACTTTATATATATACATGAGTTAACTTTTTGGTTTCATTTTTTATAAACATTTATTTTTCTATCAGAACTCTTGATTATTAAGTGGAATATTCTTTTGATCTAAGGACCTACTGTATAACACAGGGAATTCTGCTCAATATTATGTAACAACCTAAATGGGAAAAGAATTTGAAAAAGAATAGATACATGTATATGTATAACTGAATCACTTTGCTGTACACCTGAGACTATCACAACATTGTTAATCAACTATACTCCAATATAAAATAAAAATTTTTAAAAAGTCATCAGTAATTCTTAAACTACAGGACACCATACCAGTAAAGATGTTTCTAGTTACCTGATGACAACTAGCTATAAAGCACTGTCTAGAGGAAAGTCAGTCACTCAAGAATGCACTGCAATCCTTCAGAATCTCCCTGTGCTTCAAGCCCTTGTGTCTAACTGCTCACTGGGCAGTTCCTTCTGTATATACTTAAGTCCTCATTTTCCATAAACCCAGTCTTGATTCCCTATTTTCTAGTCACTCAAGTGTGAAAATGTGCACTTATTTTCAAATCCTTTTCTTTCAACCCAGTAAGTTAATTTACATCCATTTTATTTCTGAAAAACATACTTTCATTCATTTTTCCCTCCATTCCATTGTTACTGCCACTAATACATTCTGATTTCATATCTCTTGCCTTGATGATTTCAGTAGACTCCTCATGGACTCCTTGATTCCAGTCTCTTCTCTTGACCAGTAACCCTCCATGTTGCCAAGAGACTTGTATTTTTAAAGGGATATCTGTTCACTTTCTTCTCTGATCCCAAAAACCTTGATGCCTCATTGCCATTATGACACAATTTAAATTTAATAGCGTGATGTTCTTTGCTCTGATCTGAAAACCATCATCAAATAAGTGTTGAACAGCATTTAATATTATTTTCCTTCTGCTATCAAGATTCTATAATATATTTGCTTGATATCCCCTTTATCTCTTACTACTCCCTATAGGTACTGCTAACTTTATGCTTTGGCTATACGAGTTCTTTCCTAAATATGCACCATGATTCCCTGTCTCCATGGCTTTGTATCACTTGTTCATTTTGATTGGAGTGTTCATTCATTCTACTCTTTTGTGTCAAAAATTCTATTTATTCTTCTTGGAAAAATTCCAATGACCATTCTTTTAAAAATTCTCCCAGGTGAACTTAGACAATTCTTCCTTCTATGTTCTTTTCACTGTTTTTCCCCCTCTTACATCAAATAAGTTTAATAATTATGTAAATGCCTATCGATGTTTCTTCTATTATATTCATATAAACTTTGCCAGGCCAGATACAGGTTATTTTATCTCTCCCTCAGCCCTTAATCCCCTGTTTAACTAGATAACTCCTGCTCATCTCCTGGGTCTCAGTATAAGTATCTCTCCATAATTCAGAGTCTCCCCTGAGTCCCTAGAAAATGTTGATCTTCCAAAAAACATTTATGGTAACATGAACTTTTCCTTAATAGCATACAATACATGATTAATTGTTTAAAATCTTCATTGTCAGACTGTAAGTTACCTACTTCACTGCAGTATTCCCTGTAATCAGCCTAATGTTTGGCATATAAAAATAATTCAATAAATATACTTTCAGTGAATGAAACTAACTCTGTTTTGTTCACTTTTATAACTACAACAGGACCAAGCTTTATGCATTTGATAGATTTAGCATTTGACAAATGCATGTCATGTAATGCAATTGGATTTATTGTCAAGAAGTCATATATAGACTGATCACTCAGTAAATGTTCCTTAGATGAGTGAGGAAATGAATTAATGAATACAGGCAGTCATATGGTATAACTGAAAGAATATTAGATAGAGAATTAGAAGGTCTTGGAGTGGTGGTACCACTGTCTTATTGCATGGTTTTGAGCAATTTACCCAACCACTCTTCGTTTGAATAACAAATCCTATACTACCTACTGGTAAAATGAAGTAAAACACAAATGTAAGGAGTTTTCATGATACTATAGTTCCTAGGTTAAAAGGAAATGAATATGGAAAATGGCCCTTTAGACTATTCCATTCTTCTCTATGCTAGGGAGAATGCTTTTTCCAGCTGTGTTGAAAAAGAAGATTGCATTCAGCGGGTTGGAATATCTTTCTTCAAAGAAGTGCAAATCACCTGCAAGATATAACTTTCTTCATCACAAATATGAGCCTTAGGTTCCTTCAACACAAGTATCCCCATCCCCAAATATTGAAGATTTTAAACTAAAGGTTTAAATAGAGGTTTTTAGTCTCACACCAGAGCTGTGACCTTGCTCTGTATATTCCTTACCCTAACAGTTTATATATTTCTTAACCTAAGAGTCCATATATCTTATATATAGTTCATATATCAAATTCTATGAACTCTTCTAAGAGTTCAAGGATTTAGGAACTTCCTGAAATTCTAGGAAAAGTGTTGTGTGTATTTATATTTGGGGGGTGTATTTAGCACAGTTTAAGAAATCAGGTTCTCAAATGTGTCAAAAGTTAAAAATCACTGGTATATAATTAAATGAGAAAATGTCCAAGAACCTGGAGAAGAAGAAACATTGAAGGTGAGCTTAACAATAGCAACAAATATAAAATCAGAGAATTTTGCAGAGACGTAGAAGTAGAGGCAAGAAAACCCAGTCCTGCACTCAGGCCATATTGACTCAATTTACAACTTCTAATAATCTCTGTGATTTGATTTCCTAGCCCAGAGGAAATCAGAAGAACCAAATTAGAAGAGTAGTGTTTCAAAGAATATGGCTTGGTATTGGCTCTTCAGAGTTCATTTTTTCCTACCTAAGCATTTTATGCTCTTTGTATATCTAGTTTCAACTGGTATTTTAATTTCACATTTACAAAACGTATTGTTTTTTTTTTTTAATTAATTAATTAATTAATTTATTTTTGGCTGTGTTGGGTCTTCATTGCTGCACGCAGGCTTTCTCTAGTTGCAGCGAGCAGGGGCCACTCTTCGCCGCAGTGCACGGGCCTCTCACTGTGGTGGCCTCTCCTGTTGTGGAGCACGGGCTCTAGAGCGCAGGCTCAGCAGTTGTGGCACACAGGCTCAGTTGCTCCGCGGCATGTGGGATCTTCCCGGACCAGGGCTCGAACCCGCGTCCCCTGCACTAGCAGGCTGATTCCCAACCACTGTGCCACGAGGGAAGCCCTACAAAACTTATTGTTTTTAACACTTGTTCTTCTTCAGAGACATGTATATTGGATTTTTTTAGCTATTTTCTATTTCTCTTATAATTACTGTAGTGTTGCAGTTGAAAGTTTGAAACTCATTGCTTTTTAGTTGGTTTTGTTCTTATAATTTTTCTTTTGATATTCTTTTTTAAAAATTGAGATATATTAGTTTCAGGTGTACAACATAATGACTCAATATTTGTAAATATCATGAAATGATCACCACAATAAATTTAGTTAACATCCATCACCACATGTAGTTACAAATCTTTTTCTTCCTATAACATTCTTAAATGGCACTCTTCTTCCCTCCCCCACGTCCCTTAGCTCAGTTAGGACGTGGAGTAGTGGTAATCAATGAGTAAATGCCTAGGATAGCCTGCATAATACCTAGTCAACATGACGTGGTTGAGTTTTTTCCTATTGATTTCTGCTTCCTGGTTGTGATGGAGCAAATAATGATTCTCTCAAGGACAAAAGGGGGAAAACCAAAAATAGAGCCTAAAAATGATTCAGCATCTTAACTTCCACTTTTGCTTTTGTTGCCCCACACTTTATATTGTCACCCCTATACTATAACTTCACCCCTAAATTTCTCTCTCTCTCTCTCTCTCTCTCTCACACACACACACACACACACACACACACACACTATAATAATCAGGGTTCTCCAGAGAAACAGAATGAGAGAGAGAGACAGAGGAATAAGGAATTGGCTCTCATGATTATGGAGGCTGACTAGACCCAAGGTCTGAAGGGAGAATTGGTGAGCTGAAGACCCAGAAGAGTTGATGGTGTAGTTCCAGCCTTAATCTGAGAACCAAGAGAATGGTTGGTCTAGCCCTAGTTTGAGAACCAGCAGTCCTGAAATCCAGGAAAAGCTGATGTTTCAGTTCGAGCCCAAAGGAAGGAAAAAGCTGATGTCTGAGTCTGAAGGCAGTCAGGTAGGATGAATTCTCTCTCACACAGGGAAGGATCAGTCTTTCTGTTCTATTCAGTCCTTTAAATGATTGGATGAAGCCCACCCACATTAGGCAGGGAAATCTTCTTTACTTAGTCTACAGATTTTTTTTTGAATTTCATTTTATTTTTTTATACAGCTGGTTCTCATTAGTTATCTATTTTATACATATTAGTATATATATGTCAATCCCAAACTCCCAATTCATCCAACCACCACCACCACTGCCACTCCCCCCCATTCTCCCCACTTGGTGTCTATATGTTTGCTCTCTACATCTGTGTCTCTATTTCTGCCTTACAAACCAGTTCATCTGTACCATTTTTCTAGATTCCACATATATGCGTTAATATACGATATTTGTTTTTCTCTTTCTGACTTACTTCACTCTATATGACAGTCTCTAGGTCCATCCACGTCTCTACAAAGAACTCAGTTTCGTTCCTCTTTATGGCTGAGTAATATTCCATTGTATATATGTACTCCAACTTCTTTATTCATTCGTCTGTCGATGGACATTTAGATTGCATCCATGACCTGGCTATTGTAAATAGTGCTGCAATGAACATTGGGCTGCAGGTGTCTTTTTGAATTATTGTTTTCTCTGGGTATATGCCCAGGAGTGGGATTGCTGTGTCATATGGTAATTGTATTTTTAGTTTTTTAAGGAACTTCCATACTGTTCTCCATAGGGGCTGTATCAATTTACATTCCTACCAACAGTGCAAAAGGGTTCCCTTTTCTCCACATCCTCTCCAGCATTTGTTGCTTGTAGATTTTCTGATGATGCCCACTCTAACTGGTGTGAGATGATACCTCATTGTAGTTTTGATTTGCGTTTCTCTAATAATTAGTGATGTTGAGCAGCTTTTCACGTGCCTCTTGGCCATCTGTATGTCTTCTTTGGAGAAATGTCTATTTAGGTCTTCTGCCCTTTTTTTTTTTCTTTTTGCGGTACACTGGCCTCTCACTGCTATGGCCTCTCCCAATGCGCAGGCTCAGCAGCCATGGCTCACGGGCCCAGCCGCTCTGCGGCATGTGGGATCTTCCCAGACCAGGGCACGAACCTGTGTCCCCTGCATCGGCAGGCGGATTCTCAACCACTGCGCCACCAGGGAAGCCCTGCCACTGGTAATTTGATAGGGATTGCATTGGATCTGTAGATTGCTTTGGATAATATAGTCATTTTCACAATATTGATTCTTCCAACCCAAGAACATGGTATATCTCTCCATTTGTTTGTGTCATCTTTGATTTCTTTCATCAGTGTCTTATAGTTTTTCTGAGTACAGATCTTTTGCCTCCTTAGGTAGGTTTATTCCTAGGTATTTTATTCTTTTTGTTGCAATGGTGAATGGGATTGTTTCTTTAATTTCTCTTTCTGATCTTTTGTTGTTAGTGTATAGGAATGCAAGAGATTTCTGTGCACTAATTTTGTATCCTGAAACGTTTTCAAGTTCATTGATTAGCTCTAGTAGTTTTCTGGTGGCATCTTTAGGATTCTCTATGTTTAGTATCATGTCACCTGCAAACAGTGACAGTTTTAATTCTTCTTTTCCAATTTGTATTCCTTTTATTTCTTTTTCTTCTCTGATTGCCATGGCTAGGACTTCCATAACTATGTTGAATAATAATGGCGAGAATGGGCATCCTTGTCTTGTTCCTGATCTTTGAGGAAATGTTTTCAGTTTTTCACCATCGAGAATGATGTCTGCTGTGGGTTTGTTGTATATGGCCTTTATTATATTGAGGTAGCTTCCTTCTATGCTCACTTTCTGAAGAGTTTTTATCATAAATTGGTGTGGAATTTTGTCAAAAGCCTTTTCTGCATCTATTGAGATGGTCATATGGTTTTTATTCTTCAATTTGTTAATATGGTGAAAAAAATACCTTCACAGATCTTCCCTGGTGGTGCAGTGGTTGAGAGTCCACCTGCCGATTCAGGGGACACGGGTTCATGCCCCAGTCCGGGAAGATCCCACATGCCGCGGAGCGGCTGGGCTGGTGAGCCGTGGCCACTGAACCTGTGCATCCGGAGCCTGTGCTCCACAACGGGAGAGCCTGCAACAGTGAGAGG
>NW_020176571.1:12391533-12413563 GCF_003031525.2 Neophocaena asiaeorientalis asiaeorientalis
GGGGCCTCAGTCCCACAAAAAAAAAAAAAAAAAAGGAAAACAAACCTTCACAGAAACATCCAGAATAAAGTTTGACCAAGTAACTGTGCACCCTGTGACTCAGTCAAGCTGACACACAAAATTAACCATCAAACACCTCCCCCGCCCAATTTAAGGCAGGCTTCAATGTCCCCAAGGCTTTCTGTTAGTTTTTATATTGATTTCTTATGTCTATTCTTCTTTCTTTTCTGAAATCTGCAGGGATAGCTTTGGTAGAGGAAGCCAGTAGCGCATGCTAATTTTCCATATTGTCAGGAATCTCCTATTCACAATTCCTAAATTATTTATATTATCACCAGTACTTTTTTCCCTTTATCAGAGAAAATTGCTTCTCTTTTTCAAAACTAACTTCTACTGTTTCCATCTCTTTCCCCAGTTACCATTATATTGTCCATTTCACCAACCCATTAGGGAGCTGTACTTTGTATGTATGCATGCATATATATATATATATATAAGCATGTATTTATTTCTACTCTATCTAGACCAATAAGAATATTTCTCATATAGGCACACCCAAAATGTTCATTGAATGAACAGATAAATGAATGGATAATGAATGGATGAATGAAATTATCATCAAGTACAAATCTTTAATGTAAAAATCATGAAACGTTATGCAAATGAGAAAGAAATGCATATTATGAATGGTGGCAGAAAGTCATATAGTTGAGCTGTGAAGAATTATAAAATACTTTCTAGTTTTAAAACACAAGATTAGACAATGGAAATCGCTGGTTCTTGTGATCACTTGTTATGTCTTATTATAGTTCCAAGTTATTCCCATTTATTTTATTTCAGTCTGTGTGTGTGTGTGTGTGTGTGTGTGTGTGTGTTTCTGTTCAATTTTTAACATGCTTCAACTAAATTTGGCTTGTGTCTATATGCTGGATACTAGGAAAGACTCTTAGAGAATTATTCCATGGCTTGTTCCGTCCCTAGGTAATACAAAGATTCATTGTCACCTTAATTGAACAGCCATTCTTCTTTTTTACTTTTTCTTTTTTCTCCCACCTCCTATATTTTCCATCTATTCTTCTTTTTTCTTTTAGTAGGTAAGAGTGGGAGTTCTGAATTATTTTTGGAGCATTCAGTTCTCCTTGGGGAATTAGCCAGTATGCTTGACTTCCACGAACTCTTATAGTAAAACGATTTGACAGAAGGTAAATTTAACCCCACTTTGGTAGCTTCACTATGTGGTTTCTTCAACAGCAAAGATCACATTTGATATTAGTTTGTTTAGAAAACAATTTTTTTATGAAATTGACAGAACATAAGCAATGAAAGTTAGAATATAAGTGATATTTTTAGTTAGCTTAACCCTGCAGATTTATATAACTCTTGTATTGTTTATTTTTAAATTCATCTGAGATCCTCTTTTAAATAAATCTAACAGAAGGCTGTCCATCTCTTAACTAAGAAGTTCACTTTTTTAAAAGTTCAGCTCATATTTATTGAGCACCTAGCATATGCCAATGTGCCAGGCACTATTCTAGGACCAGGGGATACAGCTGACATCACAAATTTTCACAGCATAGTCTTGTTATTCATTAATTTCGTTCTGATTTTATTTCTTTGTCCCAATTAAATGTACAAATTAAGAGTAACTTCCACCCTGAATTTTATTGTATTCTAAATTTGATTTTCTTCAATTCATAGCTAAATGTCCAATCCAAAAATGGGCAGAAGACCTAAATAGACATTTCTCCAAAGAAGACATACAGATGGCCAAGAAGCACATGAAAAGCTGCTCAACATCACTAATTATTAGAGAAATGCAAATCAAAACTACAATGAGATATCACCTCACACCAGTTAGAGTGGGCATCATCAGAAAATCTACAAACAATAAATGCTGGAGAGGGTGTGGAGAAAATGGAACCCTCTTGCACTGTTGGTGGGAATGTAAATTGATACAGCCACTATGGAGAACAGTATGGAGGTTCCTTAAAGAACTAAAAATAGAATTACCATATGACCCAGCAATCCCACTCCTGGGCATATACCCTGAGAAAACCACAATTCAAAAAGACACCTGCACCCCAGTGTTCATTGCAGCACTATTTACAATAGCCAGGTCATGGAAGCAACCTAAATGCCCATCAACAGACGAATGGATAAAGAAGATGTAGTACATATATACAGCGGAATATTACTGAGCCATAAAAAGGATCGAAATTGGGTCATTTGTTGAGACGTGGATGGATCTAGAGACTGTCATACGGAGTGAAGTAAGTCAGAAAGAGAAAAACTAATATCGTATATTAATGCATATATGTGGAACCTAGAAAATAGTACAGATGAACTGGTTTGCAGGGCAGAAATTGAGACACAGGTGTAGAGAACAAACGTATGGACACCAAGGGGGGGGAAGCGGGATGACTAGTATGGTGGTGGTGGGATGAACAAGCGATTGGTATTGACATGTATACACTGATGTGTATAAAATGGATGACTAGTAAGAACCTGCTTTTTAAAAAAATAAATAAAATTAAATTAGAAAAAAAAAGAATAGACATTAACCCCTCACAGATGTATTTATTCATGAGTTTTATCAGAGGGTTACTTGTTGGTAGTTTATCACAGAGAAAGTGAAAAACCCAGATTAAATATCTTAAAGTATCCCTGATTGCCTTTCCGGAAGGACCCAGTTGCCTTCCCAGCATTCACATTGTTTTAAAACTATTTGGCATGCCTGGGCTTACTTATATGGTACAGTAAAGTTTTTTTTAAAAAAAGCTTTTGCCTGCTCTTGGAAGACAATACTATGCTAAATATAGTACAATGCTTCTCAGCTCATAAAATCTGCTACATAGCACAAACTTTAAGACATCCTCAAAAGAAATACGGCAAGAGACGTACATTGTCTGCGTTAGTCAAAACTGCCATTTTCCTTACGGAATTTTCCTGAAGTGGCTGGACATCAGCCTTCCACATACTGGCTGGGATTAAAGTGATTTTTCTATAAAAGGAGAGGAGGACAAAAGAAAAAGCAAAATGTGGTCCACAAAAAGAAAAAGCAAAATGTGGATCCTTAGCCACTGGCATAAAATTACATTGACGATGGGGGAGTAACTTTCTTCCTTCAAAGAACAATGTTTGATATTTGAACTAGACTGGTGATGAAGCTTGTAACTTGGGAGATAAATCAGTTTCAAATTTAGAAAAGAATTTTCAGAAATTGCTTAGCAGGGTACTTTTAGGGGTTAACATATGAATGGAGGTTACATGGTTCCTGGTCTGTCTGTCCTGTGTTTGTTGGACAGAGATAATAAGGCCTGTTCCCCATGGTAGCACATACAAAGAAATTTAAATTCTGTCATAATTATTCATTCTAAATTCTGTGACATTTCAGTATCGAGGAAATGTTCAAATTGTGTCTAGTTTCTGCCTCCCTTCCCTCTTTATGTTGATTTCTACATCCCCTCCTATTTATCTCTTTTGTGCATCACATATATTTCACTATGAACTCAATTTTGCAGGTGAAAGGCCACAACTAAGGGTTTGCATGCCTTATCTCTGCCTTAGAGAGTGGTAACTCACAAATGAGCCAGCTGCACCTACTGTACATAAAACAGCAACATCACTTTGATCTCTCCCTTAATGTGCTAGGTTTAGATTACTCTGTGAGCAAAAGGGGTGAAAGGTGGTGGGAAACTATTTTAACTAAGTACTGGGGGCAGTGTTTATTCATGGTGCAGATTTTTAATGGGAAAGATGGAACATGAAAGCTTGTCAAATGTACTGCTCAGAGAGTCTGACAACACAGAATATTTTTATAGATGAAAGGTGAGGAATCTCCACCTTCTCAGTGTAACATAAATTGTGTGGAAAAAAGTAAGACATAAAAAAGCCAGATAGAAAACTATCTATATTCCCTTATGACTGCATGAAATCCTGCCACAAAACCAGAGGGCTATTTCGGAGTTGCATTTGTCTGGTGCAAAGAGGGACATGGTGAACATTAAAAATATACACTTTGAGAAAGATTCTCATTACATTTATAATTAATGTAATATTGTTTTAGCAAGAACTAGGTATGTTTAGTAAGAACTATTCCAATGTCGTGGCAAGGTAGAAACCCAGAAATATCCAAGGATAATATTCTCCACAATTGGAAGAGTGAATTTATCTTGCCCCTCCAATCAGACTATAAGTCCAATTATGTTTAATTCAGAAATAGCTTGAAATTCTGCCTTTGCCTTTGATGAGACCCTCATCTTTCCTTTCTTGGCTCACCACAGCCTTGCCCTAAAGCAGATTCTCAATCTTTCTTTCTCAAATACTGATGGTACCTAGTATACTGTTGCTGGTTACAGTGGCCTCCTATGAGAGTGTTTCTCAGGTAGAGGGGTGGAAAGTGCAGGAGGTGCATGGGAATCTCTGGAGTAAACTGTGCATTATAAAGAAACTTCCAAGATGGTTTTGACATGCCCACAATTTTCTAACTCATGCCTAGGAGTCATTAGTGTTAAATTATTGAACCCTTTGTAATCTGGCTATAATGCATTTCATTAATTACATCAGCAATTATGAACTCCATATTTTTAGAATCTCACCTTATATATATTATTCTATCTCTTGGGAATATCAAACTCCTACCCTATTTTCTCTCTCCCCAGCACATTTCTGTTTCCTTTGAAATTCCAAGCTCGAAATTGGTCCTTGAGTGAAGACTTCTCCATCGGTCCCCCAAAGACTTAGTTGTTCCTGTCCTAGATATTTCCACAGCAACATGATAATAACTCTTAAAATGAATTATTCTATTCTAATGTGTCTGTTAAAATAGCTGTCTTCCCAACTCTACCACCAGATTGTGGGCCAGGATATTTATTCATCTTTTAAGCCCTAACTTTAAATACAGTGGCAGCTACATTACAGGTGATGAATAAATGATTACTTGTACATGTGTGTACTTTTCATTTATTTATTGATAAATTATTTATCTGTGTATATAGATATGGTAACATATACAAAGCTTAAGTGCAGAGGTCAATAATTTTTATATTATATACCTCCATGTAAGTACTACTCAGATGAAGGCACAGAACATTTCCAACGTCCCAAAAGATTCCCTCCTGCCCCTTCCTAGTCAACACCTTCTCTGCACAACCAGTTCTATTCTAACTTATGCAGTAAATTAATTTTGCTGATCTACAGCTACATATGGACTCTATAAATTGAATCACTTAGTGTTTACTTTTTTGGAGTCTGACTTCTTTCATTAGACATGTTCTTGAGACTCAACCATGCTGTTACATGTTCAGTTTTTTGTATTGTGGTGTAGAATTCCATTGCATAAATATGTCATGAATTTTTTCACTCTCTTCTTCATGAACATATGAACTATTTATAGTTTTTCATTCTTATGAACAAAGTTACTACTAATATTTTTGTACCTATTATTTCATGTGGAAATTTACATTTTTTTTTTAAGTATATACCTAGGCATTAGATTGGTGGGTCATTTGATAGGTACAGGATTAGCTTTATAATATATTATTACTTCCTAAAAATGGCTGGGTCAATTTATACACTCCAAAGTTAAATATAAGAGTCCCAGTTGCTCCATATCCAACAGTTAATATTGTTAGTCATTGATTTTAGCCATTCTGGTGGTAATATAGTGGTGTCTCCTTGTAGATAGAGTTTACATTTATGTCCTTAATGACCAATGATGGTGAACAAGTTTTTATATACTTATTGGCCATTTGAATATCATCTTTTTTTTTTTTTTTTTTTTTTTGGGTACGCGGGCCTCTCACCGTTGTGGCCTCTCCCATCGCGGAGCACAGACTCCGGACGTGCAGGCTCAGCGGCCACGGCTCACGGGCCCAGCCGCTCCGCCGCATGTGGGATCCTCCCAGACCAGGGCACGAACCCGTGTCCCCCGCATCGGCAGGCGGACTCTCAACCACTGCGCCACCAGGGAAGCCCTGAATATCATCTTTTGTAAACTGCCTCTTCAATTCTTTTGCACATTTTTAGTTGGGTTGTTTGTCTTTTTTCTATTGATTTTTTAGAGTTCTCTATATATCTGGATGCAATATCTGAATGCAATTCCTTTATCAGAGGTATGGCAAATATATTTTCTCAGATGTGGTTTGCCTTTCTTTTTTTTTGCGGTATGCGGGCCTCTCACTGCTGTGGCCTCTCCCGTTGTGGAGCACAGGCTCCGGACGCGCAGGCTCAGCAGCCATGGCTCACGGGCCCAGCCGGTCTGCAGCATGTGGGATCTTCCCGGACCGGGGCATGAACCCGTGTCCCCTGCATCGGCAGGCAGACTCTCAACCACTGCACCACCAGAGAAGCCCTGTTTGCCTTTCTTTTGATGAACAGAAGTTCTTAACTGAATCAAATTTATTATTTTTCTTTTATCTATTGGTCCTTTTCATGTTCTTTTAAGAAAACTCTATCTCATCCAAGTTCATGAAGATATTGTTTTGTCTTCTTACAGAAATTTGATTGTTTAATTTTCAAATTGAGGTCTAATATCCACCTCAAATTAATTTTTCTGTAAGGTGTGTGGAAAGGTTCAAGGTTTGTTTATATCCCATAGAGATATGCAATTGCTGCAGAACCGTTTATTGAAAAGATCATCTTTACTCCCACTAGCTTGTATTGGTAACTTTGTAGTAAATTGGGCAACCATATATGTGTTGGTTTACTTTTGGATTGTCTATTCTAAACCATCGGTAAGTTTGTCTTAATTACTGTATTTTAAAATCTGGTTGAGCAAGTCTTCTAACTTTGAACTTTATTAAGATTATCTTGAATATTCTAGGTCCCTAGTTTTTCATGTAAATTTTAGAATCAAGTTTTCAATTCCCACCTCCCCAACAAAGTTCTAAGTTTCATTGGAATAATATTGAATCAATAGATTTTAATTTGGATAAAAACACTTGAAAATATATAGAACTATTTAGATTTTCTATTTCTTCTTGTGTCAGTTTTGATAATTTGTGTTTTTCAAGGGATGGTTTCCATTTCATTGATTTAAAAAAAAATCATGAATGGAAGTTTCTTTAAAAGTTACTTTATCCCATTTTAATGTCTTTGCAATGTATAGTTTCTTCCTTTTTTCACTTTAGACAGTGATAATTTATGTTTTTTACTCTCACTCCCTTTTTTTGTCCATCTTACTAGTAGTTAATGAATTGCATTAATCTTTTTGGAGTACCAACTTTTGGCTTTGTTGTCTCCATTGTATGCCTCTATTGTCTGCTCTTAATTATTTTCTTCCTTCTACTTTCTACTACAATTTAGTTTACTGTTCTTTTTCTAAATTTTAGAAGCTTAAATTATTGATTTTAGACAATTCTTTTCTGATACATGCATATAATTCTTGGTAAGCCTGCTTTAGCTGTATCCCATGAATTTTGACATGTTGTATTTTTATTATCATTTAGCTCAAAATATTTTCTAATTTATCTCATGATTTATTCTTTGAATCAAGGCTTATGTAGAAGTGTGTTGCTTAATTTCTAAATATTTAGGGTTTTCTGTTCATCTATCTGTTATTCAGTTCTAATTTAATACTTAAATGATTAGACTATGATTTAAATCCTTAGGAATTTTTCAAGGCTTATTTTAAGGACAGATTATGGTCTATTTTGGTAAATGTGTTATATGCACTAGAAAAGAATATGCATTTTGTGGTTGTTGCATATAATATTCTATATATATTAATTAGATAAATTTGGTTTTGTCAGTTCTTAGAATCTTATTGAAATGACCATACCCAAGGTCATTTAGATTTTTCTCTTATGTTATATTTCAGGATTTTTACACTTAAGTCTATGATTCATTTTGAGTTAATTTTTATGAAGGGTATAAGATCTGTATCTAGATTCTCTCTTTCTTTCTTTCTTCCTGTCTTTTTTTTTCTTTTTGCATGTGAACATCCAGCTGTTACAGCACCATATGTTGGAAAGACATTCTTTTTTTCCATTGAAGTGCCTTTTTGAAGTGCCTTTTTCCTTTGCTTAGTCATTTGTTTGGTGCTGCCTGGAAAGAACATGGCCTTGGCTCAAAAGCTGAGTTGCTTCCTTAAAGCTTCCTTAAAGCTGTCAGCTAACTATACTCAACACAACTGAATGGCAAGTCCTCCTTGAAGGGAGATCAGAGAGGAACAACTCCATGACTATCAAATTTTTGGTTTAAGGGTCTCAGGCATCCCCAGCAAGGGTCCTAATATTGGCATAACAGAACTGACTTAGTTGAGCACTCTACACTCCTTTCCAGCAGTTGCTCTCAGCTAGGCATCCTGGAAGCTCCCTCAGTGCATGGTTGGTCCAGGAGTTATCCAAGGTCCTGATAGGTGATTGTGGTGCTCACTCACGGGCCTCTCTTTCATGGGTTGTAGCCTTGCCTCCGTTACTGTCGAATACTTACAAGCAGTTCCCGTATACATTTTTTTCCCTTATAAATTTTTTTCTAGGTTTTCTATTTGTTTGTGGTAGGAATTTAATTAAAAGACTAGGTACTCTATCATGGCCTGAACTGGAAGTCTCTTAGTAAATGATTGTTGAATAAATAGATTTGTTGAGTTGGAAGGAATTCTGGTATATCCTGATAAAAATGTTGAATAGGCATTGGGAGTCATCTGTATATTGGTAGTAGTTAAAAGAAGCTATAAGGGTGTTGATATTTTCAAGGAAGATTATACAAGGGCCAAAGAAAAAATTTTAAAAACAAAATCAAGGAACAACGATATTTAAAGGATACCAGATTAAGAGAATCCAGAAAAGGCTGAAAGTGGGACAGAAACATAAATAGTTATTTAAGCACTCTGTTGCACTTTAAATTAATTAAGTACTTATTGAATTTTTAAAAATAATTTGTATGACTAACAAAAGAAGGATTGCATGGATTTGTGGGTGAATCAAGGATTAGGGTTCAATGAGGAAGAATTTCTAAGAAGAGTAAGAGTTTTGAGTTGAAGACTAATTGGATTAAATCATTATGAAATGGGATAGATGTGGAGAATAGGGTTAATTCAACCATCAGCTGAGCAGGATTAAGGCTTTGCTGCTGGGATGCACACGAGGAAATCAACCTGAAAAATATCAGGGTGGAAGAAAAGGAGCAATGGCTTCCGAAATTTTGTGTTGATAGAGATTTGGGGCAAATCTGTAGCTGAAAACAGATTCAGGGGACTTGCCTTGAGGTTGCATTTTAAGTCTATAACGTAGATCAGTGAACATAATATTAAGTTGAAAATTTCAAACACACATTTGCTGATTCTCTTATTATTTAAGTAATTATTTAACTTGAGATGACTTTGGGAGGCTACTAAGGATTTGGAAGACCTTTAGTTCTCTCCAACTTCATCCCAAGCTATCCTGATTCTGCTAATAAAATGCATTAATGTGTTAAGTCTGATTGTTAAGGTGAGTATATTGTAGTGCATATCCAGGTGGATACACCTTGTAGGTAGTGAAAGGCACACAGTTGGACAGAGAAAGACCCATGGCCATCTGTCTGTCTATGGCATAACAAGTGCTCCAATGATGGAAGTGTTCATCAAAATAGAATGGCAATAAGCAAGAGAAACTATATTGTTTTACCAATAGGGGGCTCTGTTGGTATTGTAATAGAACTGCACTCATTCATTTAAATTCCCCTGTCCCCATGACCCATACAGTTTTCTCTGTTAATTAACAACTGAGTTCTTCTATCCATCCATCTCTTCTTCCGTCCTTCCGTTCTTTCATTTAGTGTCATTCACCTGCATTCTTCATTAGTTAACAGTGAAAATACTAGGAAGGCAAATAGCTCTACGGTTTTCTCTCCACCTCATTGGAATTGTGGGAACTCTTACTGAGTGGTGAGGGGTAGGGTAATGAAACTTGGAAAAATGCCATCCTAGGATCCCTCTGTGCTACCAATATGCAAATAATTTAATAGTAATGCAGTCAAGAGTTCCCTGAGTAAAGACTCTCCATTTTCATCACTGTTGGTAAGTGCCAAGAGGGACAGATGAGAATAAGTTATAGCCACGTTGTGACATGTAATAAATCTTCCAGAAGAGGTTTACCCATACTCAGCTCTTTGGCTTTTATCCTGTGTACGACACTTCTGTTTGCTTTGCATCTAAGCAACAGAAAGTAATCAGCCTCGAAAAACTTAATTACTGGTTGCACGGATAACCCTTAGGGTGTGTGTGTCCAGTCACTTGGGCCTCCTTCTACGTCTCTCATCACAAAAAGCAATATGCTTCCCTCAGTGCTGGCCTTTCTGCAAAGCAGGGTGGTTCATTTCTTCTTCAAGGGGAAGACAAAGGGCTGCTGAAACAACAGAATAATACATTGAAATGGCCCTTCCTTGGGAAAATGAGCTGCTAATAGTTCTTGATGACTGAAACAAAGAAAGAGTCCTAGGGCTAGAAATCACTCAAGAACGGAGCCTTGATAACAGTCAGCCGCTGAGAGGTAGAAAGTGTAAGGAATTATAGGGAGAGGAGTGAGAAAATACTGTAACGGTCTTGCAAAACACAACTCCGAATCACACTAGTATTTTAATAAGACAAGTTTAAACTAGTCACACTCCCACCTCTTAACCAAACTGTTAACACAATTTAACACACTTTCAAAAGGGCACCCCTAGGATGTGCTAATGAAGTCACTTTCTTCCCAGCAGGAGTCAATGGTCTTTTCCCTCTTTGTTGAGCTCTCTTTGATCAGGCTTACAAAATACTCAAATATCTTGTCAATCCCGAGGGGTGGTTAGTATGTTTTTCAAATATATCTATGGGGAAACTGAGCCATAAAGGACCAGTCTAAAGTTCAAAGTAGTCTAATTATTAGAGTTTGCATTGATGTGCTGTCCCAGCTTTTCCCTACTGCTATTTAACTGCTGTGAAATAAATAAATGCTGTTCAGGAATTCTATCTTTTAAGTTTACTAATAATTTGGAAAGGAACAATAGCTGTGAAGAGCTCTGTAATTGTTAAACACTGAACAAACATATGAGGTATTAACATTTCAGTTTTCAAAATTACATTGCAAATTATTTGAACTGGACTTCGAAACAATTGTTTTTTTATTTATTTTTTGACTTTAAGTGGTAATGGATACATTCTAGAAACCAGTGGATATATTTAAAGCAACCGAACAATTAATTATTTTCAGTATAGTTTCAAGATTAAAGCAGTCTCTTAAAAGGCATTGTTCCGCCCAGGTAGCTCCGAAGACAGAAATGACAGTCTTTTAGGCTAGGACAGTGATGTGTACAGTACAGGGGTGTTTATTTTTCTATTCTTTAAACTGCACACACGTAAAGGTATACAAAATATACTTTTTATATGTATTATACATTTCCAAATAAAAAGGAATTTTCAAAGAGACTTTGTTCCATAGCTGAAATCTTAAAGTGAATTGAGCAGAGATGATGCATTTAGCATTCATAAAAGTTTCTTACAAGATTTTGTAGAAGAATTGCCCATTATTCTGTTTGACAACAGACCTATGAATTTTGGAGAAATACAAAAAAGAGGACCTGTAAAAAAGAAAAGAGTCCTTACACTGAACTATATAATATACAGATTACTACCTATAATATTTTTATGAGCATCTAGATTTTGGTGGCAAAGGTTTTAAAATTTCTTATTGCTCTTATAATCCTTTGTGATTATCTGACAATGATTCATGTAATATTATTCTATATCTGACTTTGGCTCTTACCCATTACACCACGTTAACATATTTCAATAAGTAATCAATTTGGTTTCCAGTGTGTTGATTTGATTCAGCTTTCATTATTTGCCTAGTATTTATTTTTTAGGCGTGTTGTCCATCTTAGTCTAGCATTGCCCTTTTTGCATTAGCCATTTTAGGATAAAATACTTAATAAGATTTGCATTTAAAAAATGAACTAGAGGAACTGGACCCCCTCCGGCCAGAACAAGTAATTATGTCATTTGTATTGCAAAGCAAGAGTGGCTATAAGCAATGGTACACTTTTTTAAAGATTGATAACCTTAAGCAGTATTATATTACGCATAAAATGGCAGGTCTGACAGAGGAACTAAACGTGGGCCGTGTACAAAATCCTGAAAACTGTAGAGAGTCAAAAAGTTTTTACTTTGTCTTACGATGAACTACTCAATTAGAAGTAGTTATTTACAGTTTATATCTTTATTTTGTATTATAGCTCTGTGTCATACATTGGGCTTTCCCTGAGTGAACCCTATGTTTATATGGATAGCAAGAGTGCCACATCATACACTAGTGAATGATCTCAAATTCCACGTCCTAATATTCAGAGGCCCAACTTAGATTGTGTCGATACGAGGTGGCCAAATAACATTAAGCCTGTTTAGTTGCCTTGTGATCACTTAGGAGGCACTCAATCTGCCAAGCTGAAGTTTTCCATTGTTGATAATGACTCTGAAAGCTGGAAATGCTATTACTATTACTACCTTGCTAAGAAGAATACAGTATGCCTTTATTGAGCACTTCATACTCAACACTATCCTCCAGATGCTGTGGTAAGTACTTTACACACCTTATCTCATTAATCCTCCCCACAACCTTGCAAGGTTGTATTTTTATTAGAAGAGATGAGGATTCTGTTTATGGAGGTTACATAATAATCCCAGAACCACCAGCTATTAAAGCCATGGAATTGGGATTTGAACCCTGTCTAGTTTAACTCTGTAGCTGGTGTTCTTCATCACTATGGCATATTTATATAAACTAAAAAATCTTTTAGAAAATATCCCTAAGATATTTTCCTAACAGAAGCAGCTACGACTACATTCCAGTGAATGACGGGGCATTAAAATGTTCTGGTCCTGAACTTAGATCTTTTCAGCCAGAAATGGTCCCCTAGTAGTTTTAGGGGGGAAGGATTTATGATAAGATGTGCCTAAATGATCAATCATGGTCTTTCTGTAGGACAAAAGTATACATACTACGCTATTTTGTAGGCATTGGTCAACTAGATATTTCTTAAATTTAACAAAACTGTTCTAAACCTTACCCTCACAGTGTTCACAGAAAGGGAAACGAAATGCAAGGCAAATGGGAAAAGCAGTCTCATAAGAAAATCAAAATTCCACAGAGGCAACTAGCCAGTGTGATATGAACCAAGAATGCTGATGGGGAAAGTTTCTTCTGCACTTCTCATGGGCTAAGGAAACACATTTAGGGAGTTCAAAACTGAGAGGGGCAATCTAGAGATAGCAACATCCTCTTAGACTTCAAACAGAAGGAAATATATTTAGGGACCTTTCTGCTGTTAAAAAGCCATTATAATTTTGAAGCTTTGTTTTCCTTACTCTTCTCAATTGGAGACGCTAATGTTCAGTCATTGAATTCCATGGTTAATTGCTCAATATTTCAATCAACAGTCTACTTCAAACAATCAATCAATCAAATAAGTTTTCTGGTAGTGTATATTCTTCATACCTACAAATACATATAAATGTATTTGTATTATAATTAAAGCTAAGCATTTTCTAGTTAATTATGGAATAAGAAGAATCAGTTTCCTAGGGCTGCCGTAACAAAGTACAAGATGGATGGCTTAAACAACAGAAATGTACAGTCTCACAGAATAAAGGCTACAAGTCTGATGGAAGGAATGGGAGTTTGGGATTAGCAGATGCAAACTATTGTATATATTGAATAGAAATGATAAACAACAAGGTCCTACTGTATAGCGCAGGGAACTGTATTCAATATCCTGTGACAAACCATAAAGGAAACGCATATGAAAAAGAATATATATGTATAACTGAGTCACTTTGCTGTACAGAAGAAATTAACACAACGTTGTAAATCAACTATACTTCAATAAAATAAAAAAAGAAGATGTCAACTAGACTGGTCCCTTCTGAGTCCTGTGAGAAAAAAATCTCTTTTGTTCCTCTCTTCTCACTTCTGGTAGTTTGCTAGCTCTCGTTGATGTTCCTTGGCTTTTAGAAGTATCTCGGCTCAATCTCTGCTTTCATCTTCACATGACATTCTCCCTGTGTGCCTATCTCCAAATTTTCCACTTTTATAGGGACGTCAGTCACATGGATGAGGGGCCCAGCCTCCTGCAATAACAGTACATCTGCAATGATGCTGTTTTCAGATAAGGTCACGCTGAGAAATTGGAAATTAAGATTTCAACACAGGCATTTGGAAGAGACATTGTTCAACCCAGACCACAAGTTTAACTTTGAAAAAAAAAAAGGAATGTTTAGTATCATAAAATATTAGCATTGGAAGGAACTTTAGAAACCCGTATTAATCTTCGACATGAGATTACCTGAGCTCAGAAATGAAGTGATTTCTCCACCCACCAATCACATAGCCAGTGGCAGAGCCGATGCACTCCCTCCCACCCAGGCGGCAGCTTACTGGTAATAGTGCACTGGTATAAATTATTTCATTTAGAAACTGACTTTTTTCTAATAGGCAAATTACATTGCTAAATAACATTTTTAAAGTTGGGACTCCATAGTTCACATACTTTAAGTAGAAAATTCTGGAAGCTTACAAGAACAATATATTAAATAATTAAACAGCAATAATTTAATCTCTCTCCAATTCATCTATTTCCAATGACACTTAGATAACAAGGGCATTGTACAAAACTCTCTACTTCACTCTCTCAATGTATCGTCATTGTAACCCCAAAAGCTAGGTGCAATTATTCTCGTTGTAAAGATGAGAAAAGGAGAAAGAAGTCAAATAAGTTGACCGAAGTCATGCAGATAAGTTACACAGCTAGGAATCAGACAGGTCTACTTGATCCTAAAGTGCTTTCTTTTTCAACTATGACTAAGCTGTCTCATGTTTTGATTGTTGATATCATAAAATAACCTGTAAAGATGTAGCGAAGAAGAGATGAGGGATAAATCATTTTACATGTAATTTTCCTATTGGAAAAAAATGGCCCCATGTGAATAAAAAGGTACCTTAGGTAAGAGTGTGTAAAGAAGAAACTCAGGGAACCAAAGTTGATTCATTGATAAAACTTGTAGTTAATATAAAAAAATGGTCAATGAATTTAAATAGACAAAGAGGAAAGAGTGGGGAGATTTGAGAACCAGGAAAAGATGGTGTCGATGTCTCACATTAGGAAAATGTGAAGGCAGAGAGTTTATTGAACTAAAAGTCTATATGGAAAGAAAGATTACTCGTATTCGTACCACCA
The DNA here is from genome assembly GCF_003031525.2 of Neophocaena asiaeorientalis asiaeorientalis. Classification (NCBI taxonomy): domain Eukaryota; kingdom Metazoa; phylum Chordata; class Mammalia; order Artiodactyla; family Phocoenidae; genus Neophocaena; species Neophocaena asiaeorientalis. The sequence continues at coordinate 12,406,723 of NW_020176571.1, forward strand.
GTCCTTAATCTGCAGCAAATGATTAATAAGTAGGTATAAATATGATGGAATGAAAACTTTGATAGTGGCTACAAGAAGGCAATTTTCATAGAATTTTGAGGACTATAATTAGATGTAAGTAAACATACATAGTCCCATAATAATCTATCGTACTGGTTTGAAAAATGGATCCATGCAAAGGAGAATAAAAGCCAACATTAACTGAACACCTTCTATGTTTCAGGGACTGTTTTAAAGAGTTTATAGACAACATTGCATTTTTTTCCCTCAACAAATTTATAATGTGTGTGCTATTTTTTAATTTTTATTTTATATTGGAGTATTGTTATTGATTAACAATGTTGTGTTAGTTTCAGGTGTACAGCAAAGTGATTCAGTTAATACATATACATATACCTATTCTTTTTCAAGTGTGTACTATTTTTGATCTCCATTTTATAAATGAGGAAAGTGAGGTTTAGAAGTCATACAGTAAAGGGTCCACTGGATTATACAGAGCAATGTCACTCTTCTTTTTTTCAAGGTAACGTTGGTTTATAGTATTATATAAGTTTCGTGTTTGTAACATATTTTGACTTCTGTGTTCACTACAGTGTGCTTACCATTAACTTTCATTTCTATCGGTCACCACACACTTGACCCATTTTTCCCTCTCCCACTCCCATTCCACTACTCCACTATTCTCTGTATCTATGTGTTTGTTTTCATTGTATTTGTTCATTTATTATTATTATTCTTTTATATTCCACATATGAATGAAATACATTATTTGTCATTCTATGCCTGACTTATTTCACTTAGCATAATACCCTCAAGGTCCATCTATGTTGCTGCAAATGGCAAAAATTTCATCCTTTTCATGACTCAGTAGTATTCCATTGCATATATACCACATCTTCTATATCCATTTATCCATAAATGGGCACTTAGGTTGTTTTCATATCTTGGCTATTGTGAATAATGCAGTGAACACAGGGGTGCATGTAATCTTTTCAAATTAACTTCAGATAAATACCCAGAAGTGGAATAGCTGGATCATATGATAGCCACTGATATCATCAAGGGGGAAGAAATGATATAAGAAGGAATTTAATTTAGCTCTTTTTTCACCTATTGCAGCACATGGTAGGTATTTAATAAATGTTGGATAAAGTGAACGGAAGTTTTAAGTTTTATTACGGACTGGGTGCGTGGAAATGCTGAATAGCATAGGAGAGTCCTCAGGGGATAAAGCAGATGACGTTACAGAATGGAAAGAAACAGCAGAATCAAGTAGACTCATCAAGTGAAAAAATAGTCTATGAATGAGCATATGGATAAATAAGGTAACTGTGTAAAAAGAGAAATCCTTCATCATCTATTGCTATGTCTCATCAGATCTTAAATTCCAGGAATATGTGTAAGAAAGTTAAGTTTATAATGGTCACGAAACTCATGTACATTTTTCTTATCCATGAAGTTTATATATTTCACAATTGTCTATTTCCAAAAGTTCAAATATGAACTATATTGTTAATATTGTATAACCATAAAAATGTCAGCAGTAAGTTATTAAAACAGAGTAGGTGATGGGTGAATTACTATAGTGTGTGTGTGGAGAGTTATATTGAATTATTAAATGCCAAAACATTTTCATTTGTTTGATAGTAAAATACAAAAACAACTGCCTTAATATATGGACAAGTTAAAATGTATGGGCAGCTGTTCACTTTACATTTCAAATATAAACACATTTATTTCACATTTATTGAGTTTCTATTATGTGCCAGATATTGTGCCAGGCTCCATGATGTCTTCCTATTTTTAAAATTAAAAAAAAATAAAAAACATTCTAGTTACAGTTTGTTAAACTTTATAAACCTTAGAAACACTTAGCTTCACTATTTTCTCCCAATTGAAGAATTTTGATATCCACTTCTTTTAAATGAATATAAATCTTTGCCAAATATTTTCTGAATGTTAGATGAAATTTCTTACAGGCTCAAACCATTATTCACTATGTTTATCATTAAAACTTAGAGGCTGAATGAAATATATATTCTCCATCTTTTTAGAGAAAATCAATAGTATGCCTTTAAACCTTAGTACCAATCCAAAGATGCTATTTTAGTAGATTGCCAAAAATTTTGTCCAAGTACAGAAGCCATACCCTCTCAGACAATGGACCTAACTCACACTGATTTAATAGGTAGATGGGATTCTGTGAAGATAAACTTACCAAAGGAACATGAGTAGTTGTTTCTGTAGTAAATGCCTTTTTCAATCACTACTGTCTCAGTAGAGGCAGAGGGTCCAGGAGTAACATTAATCTAATCCAGTCTTTTGGAAATACTCTCAATGAACACATGAACTTAGTCACCTCCCCTGCATACTCCTTAATCTACATTCTCTAACTCATAAATAGTGATATCAGCCTTCCAGTTTTTCCAAAACGGAAACCTTCAAGCTATTCTCGAGTCCTCTCCTTCTCCATAGCCAATCAAAGGTGAAGTTCTGTCAATTCAGCTTCTGAAAACTGATGACTTCATTTCCTTCTCCACTTCTTCCTTAATTCAAATGCCCACCTCCTAACCTGGACGAGTGCAGGAGTCACTATCCACCCTCCCTCGCTCCGGCCCATTCTGGCCTTCCAGTCAGTCCTCGAGGCACCCAAGTTAGAACCTGACTCGTCATTGCCTGCATAAAAGCCTTTTAAGGGCTATCCAATGCTAACGAATCTAAACCATCCTTTTTATGGAATTCACGTGGAGACACCCATGGCCTTTTCAGATCCAGGCATTCATAAAAGAAATGACATTGGTATTACTAAATATTTTTACTACAATTTTCTTACTAATGTAGATTTATTAAATATTTACAATTGTTCCAACAATAGTTTTAATTTCCTTTCTAAATATATACATACCTATCATATATTATATGTGTGTTATCTATATATACACATTACATATATATGTATATATTTATATTTTACTTCGTTTGGAAAAACTTGGTAGGATGCTTTAAATCTTAGTAGTAATCTAAAGATGGCCATCTCATTAGGTTGCAAAAAATGTGGCCTAAATACCCTAGTTTATAATTCAGCAAAATGTTTGGAGGAGGCTCAGTAGGAATGATGAATGGTAAAGATGGGATTATTACTCAAGTCTCATTTGTGACAGTTGTGACTTCCGTGATATTTATCTCACATTTTTCTTTTTGGCTGTGTGTGTGAGTGTAATACGCTTTATATATTATCATTGGTCCATCTATTATTATATTGGCAGCAGGAGATTTCCATTGACTAGTTTCTCTCTACTTGCTTTTTCTTTCTTTAAACCTTCATGCTGTAATGCAGAAGATTTATTTTCCATGATTTATTAAAATGTAATTCTAAGGTGACTCCTTATCAAGGAAGTAATCTGCAGGTTATCTTTGTTTAAACTTGCAACCTGCTTTGTCAAGGAAAACTGCCTATGAAATTTTCATTATAATAGACAGCTTTTCATAATGAATGAAAAACAGCTATTATGATTGAAAACAAATTGCTCTGAAACATATTCTTTAAAACAATGTGCTGCTTAATTGTATTTTGGAGGAGGGGGGGGAAGCAAAGGCAATTCTATTTAATTGGTTACATTTTTCAGTTCTGTAAATTAATTTGCACTACCCAATATCACTTAATTTTTCCCTAGGAAAGCTTTTGCTTGCCCTAGCAATATTATAACTGCTAATTCAATTACACTGAAATTGTTTAATAGAAAATATAATTGCTTATTCATACAGAATACCCATTAAAGAAGTGCAAAACATGAACCCGAGGGTTACTGCATATTAATACTTTGGGAATAAAGAGGGGAAGGTTGTGCAGAGAAGGTGCTGGCTGATCCTTAATTGTTCATCACCTGCCTCCAAAATAATATGAATGGACCCAAACTAAATGACCACTCATTACAAGTTTCAATTTAGGAGCTTGGCTGGGGTCAGCAGATTGCGTATGCTGATCTCAATGATTTGAAGTTGTGATTACCATAAGCAATTTAAATGTTATTGATCTCCCCTTCTGAAAGTTGTAATTGAGCATAGATGTTGGACCCAGAGCTCTCCAAACTAAATTGTACTCTGAAGCCCTTGCTGGATTCCTGCAAGAATCAATAAGCAGTCAGTCACATTAACAATGAAATAGGTCCATTAACATACAGCGCTATTGGTGAGACTTTATTTAGGAAGGGTGTTAGTTCACTTCATTGTTTTATCAATGAATCTTGGCTGTACAAGGAAAAGTATTGCTTTAATATGTGTAATAAGCTGGTATGGAAATGAAATTATATATTATAAATATATGGAATGTGACTAGGTAGGCAGTTGAGTCCTTCTGTGAGAGTCGTGATTCATATCATCTTTTTACTGTAAACAGAGGTCTCATATGACTGGGATTGCAGCTTGCCTGCTGCAGTGCTTTGCAGTAATTCGGAATTTTGACTCCTTTTTATTAGATACAGTGTTTCCCTCCATCAAGGTTAAGTACATCTTGAAGTCTCCACGTTCAGTAGTAAGTAGTGGCTTGTTAAAGGAAGCTATATGACCCATCCTGCTGGGCCAGAGAGAGAAAGTTGGGAATTCAAACAGAAATCTAAACAGTTCCAAGCCATTTGGGACAGTATTTTATACCCAGAGCACTACTGAGTTGTGGTAACAACTCTGGCCTACCTATTATTATCAAATTATAAAATGCTTAAAAGTGTATCTGTTAAAACTTTATGACAATTCTTCAAGAAATCAGTTCTTATTTGTCTCTTCCATTCATTTCCTAATCAAATGATGAATAGTAAAGTCTTGAGGATTCCCAACCTCCTGGAAATTTTACACCTCAAGAAGTGTGAGGATAATAATACCATCATCTAAGAAACTTTCTGCTAATCCCGTGAGTTTTGGGGTGTTTGGATTACCAGCTGCCCGGGACCCTCTAACTTGGCACAATGCGGTAGAGGGAGGAAGAAAGTGGAATTAAAAGCTTTCTGTCCGGTTTTTATTATTTAACATTAATTTAACCATAGTACACAGAGCCAAGTTTTATTTTTGGATTTTCCTTACTGAGTAACCTCTAATTAGACTGAGCTCCGAAATGGTGGAGAAATGGGAAGAGAATGTCAGATCAAGAGCCATGGAGTAAGGTGGAGAATCTTACCTGATTTAGAATGGGGTGCAGGTTTTTGCTAGAATATCTCAAAGAGTTCTGGAACTCAGCTTCTCAACTACGCCTTTAGCCCTCGGGGACCTTGATGAGATACATAAAGCCCAGCAGGAAATTTTACTTTGAATATGGCCTTGGGTCATGTCTTTTCTATGGGGAAATTCTACAAGGGAGCTTTGCTTAAACAATCTAAAACAGGAATAATGATTCACATGGGGCTATGGAACAGGCATAGTTTATGAATTTGAATGCTACAGTTTTTAACCACTTTTGTTATAGAAATAAAAGGCTAGATGGATTGGAAATGTTACTAAATCTCTCTAGATCTCAGTTTCCTCAGTGGTATAAGGATAGTAGTGGAAGATGCTTCATATGTAAGGTTGATGTGGGGATTAAATGAAATAGTCCACGTAAGGAATTTAACATAGTGCCTGGTACAGAAGGAGCTCTCAATAAAAGTTAGTCGTTAGTAGGACAACATATATCTGGGTTGCCTGGGATAGCCTCAGTTTCTTATAGTGTCCCCTTGCAATGGTCTGGATGAAAAACTGAACGTCCACTTGAGCTATTCTTATCGTTCAATGAAATGGTGAGTGAAAAGTCTGGCGTGGCAATTTTCTGCTGAAGAAATCAGAAATTGAGGGAACTCTAGAGGCTATGTGTTTGGTTGGAGGGTCAGAGTTCATGGAGGGCGAGCTGAGCGGGGGTACCCAGAACACAGATGGGTCTAGAGCCAAAGGAAAGTTGCTAAACATTTTCTCTCACATACCCCTACTTTCCTTTTAAGATCTCTGTCCTCTCTTCCAGTGATCTCTTTTCCTCCCAGGCACTCTCATCTCATCTTGAGTGTGTCAGTCCCAGGCTGCTTGAGACTGCTCAGTGCTTCCCATGATGGTGTCTAATTCAGGTCAGATTTTTGGAGCAATGCGTCATGTTCTGGGTGTTGTGGTTTTTGTTGTTAATCACCTCCAGCTTAATTAATTCTAATCACTATTCTCTGAGCTCCGTCGTTGGTAAATAATCTCATATCTAATTTCAGATTAAATTGCAATGGCTTTTTAAAAAACAAGTCTTTATTGAGTGGATAATTAAATGAATGAACACTCATGGGGGCATTTGTGTTTTAATAGATGCAGTCCCTTAACCGTAATAAACCACTCTGAAAAGGTAACTTTGAGGCTCTATGTCAGACTGTTAATGAAGATAGTATAAAGCAAGAAGCTTTCTTGGTGTCTCTTCAATCATATGGCCTTGGTGATTATTTGACCTACTTGCACAGTAGAAGAGATTTAAGAGAATATTCAGAGGAAGATGATGTAGGATAAATGGGTCAAGTGGCTATTGAATAATTAAGCAATAGTGAAACAAAATAGAAGTGATCAAGTAATAGGGAGAAAAAAACAAAATAAAGTGGGGTTTGCTTTGGGGACAACTGAAACTAAGAGGATAATAAGTTATTTCAATGAATTAGCTTAAGTTCGAATGCCAGTTTCATCACTGACTGGGATTGTGAGCAAGTTACTTAACTATTATAAGCTTCATCTGTAAAGTTGGTATAAAAATACTACTAACTTTATAGGTCATGAGATTTATGTAAAAGAATCTATGTAGGGCTTCCCTGGTGGCGCAGTGGTTGAGAGTCCGCCTGCCGATGCAGGGGACACGGGT
>NW_020176571.1:12413669-12496169 GCF_003031525.2 Neophocaena asiaeorientalis asiaeorientalis
AAAAAAAAAAAAAAAAAAAAGAATCTATGTAAAAGCACTTCCTATACTGTCTGGCATATAGTGAATGCTTAATAGTAACTATCATGAAACACAATGCAGTCGAAACACAAATGAACATTTCTCCTATTACGGTTTTATTTTCCCCACTTTAATATATCTAATGACATAGATAGAAAAAGCTTCCATGATTTATCTTCCTTCTTCTCCTAGACTGGCAGCAACTAGAGAAAAGTTTTTCTGTTGTTTTTCTTCCTTTGGAAAAATCGGTAGTTTTTCTGGTGAAAGAGTGATTTCTTTCACCTTTATGGTGATATGGTTTCAGAAAATTATGTGATTAAAAATTTAACTCTAAGATTCCTGTGAAATAATTAAGCAAGGGCTGTGTGTGTTTTGCTAAAGGGCAAGTGTAACGCCCAATCAGCAAGCTATCAATTGTTGTAATTCCATCGTAGAGTACGGGAAGGCAGGCCTTCAAGAACCAGGCCGGCTTCCCTGAATTCCTATACAGAGGTACTCATTGGTATTACTGTGACAAATAACCTCAACATCTCAGCCTCTGAACATGATCGTTACGTGTTTTCTGCTCAAATGACAGTTCAACGTTCCTGACTGGTATGAGGCTTTATGTGCTGACACTGACACCAAGGATCCTTCCATCTTGGGGCCCCTCCACGGCCCAGATCTTAGCAGTCCTCTGCTATATATGTGATGTAATTAAATTATTGGATACCTTACAAACGAAGACAGGGGAATTCTCAAAAAGTCCTTTTGATTTCCCTTAGACTGCTTTCTCTGAGCCCATGCCTCGTTTTCTCCCGTGCACATGTTTACCTGATACAGCAGTGCTGTGTGTTCTACACACTTGGAAAAACAAACTCGAAATACTGTACTCCTGCATCAACATTACCTCTTAGCAGAGCAGTGTATGTGTGACCAACCTGGGCTCCAGATGTATCCTAGATGCGTGACTAGAAGCTTTCCTTATTGGACTTTAATTTGGATAATGGCAAAGTGGAGCGTGGTGACAAGGTGTGTGCTTAGACAAGGAAGAAAAGCTCCACTGACCCAGTAGGAGATTGTTTTTAAGCGGAATCCTTTGAACTCAAAATTTATAAGAGGCAAGGTGAATACATGGAGCTGTTTCTCTATTCATTTTACTCTGAAGGAACTGCAGTTGATGGGAAAGCATGATCAACCAGATTCAACTCTATCCACATCTTGTATTTTAAGATCTAAATTTAACTGGTTAATATTGAAATGAATTGGAGCTCTTACACCATAAAGTGTGATGGGCTTTGCTCCCAATTTTACATCTCCTCACCCCTTCAACCTTAGTCCTTTCAGCCTTTCTCTTTCGTATCTTTTGGTTTGTAAGTGTTCTCAGTTTTTAAACTATTTAGGTCTCTCTGGATATAAGGATGAAAATTCATTTTTAAAAAATTTTTATTGGACTATAGTTGATTTACAATGTTGTGTTAGTTTCTGCTGTACAGCAAAGTGAATCTGTTATACATATAGATAGATCCACTCTTTCTTAGATTATTTTCCCATATAGGCCATTACAGAGTATTGAGTAGAGTTCCCTGTGCTGTACAGTAGGCTCTTATTAGTTATCTATTTTATACATAGTAGTGTGTATATGTCCATCCCAATCTCCCAGTTTATCCCTCCACCCCCTCCCCCCCGGTAATTGAAAATTCATTTTAATGGAGATATTTGTGTATACTTAAAGACAATTGCTTCTATGTTTAAGAACGATAAGTTAGGAAAAGGGGGTTAACAGATACACACTACTATATATAAAATAGACAAACAAAAGGCTTTTACTTTATAGCACAGGGAACTATATTCAATATCTTGTAATAACGTGTAATAGAAAAGAATCTGAAAAAGAGTACATACATATGTGCGTGTAAATGAATCACTTTGCTGTACACTTGAAACTAACACAATATTGTAAATCAACTATACTTCAATAAAATTTAAAAGAAAAAGAAAAAAGAATGATTATAATAAACTGATTACTAGTTATTACTTTTTTTTTTTTTTGGTACGCGGGCCTCTCACCGCTGTGGCCTCTCCCGTTGCGGAGCACAGGCTCCGGACGCGCAGGCTCAGCGGCATGTGGGATCTTCCCGGACCGGGGCACGAACCCATGTCCCCTGCATCAGCAGGCGGACTCTCAACCACTGCGCCACCAGGGAAGCCCTAGTTATTACATTTTTTAAAAGACATGCACCATTTCTGATTTCTGCTCACACGTGTTGACCAGAATTTACAAGGCCATACTGAACCTCAAAGGAGGCTGGCAACTGTAGTGTAATTTTGTGCCCTGGAAAAAGAAAAAAGAGATTTATGAATGGTACAGGATCTTTGCCCCCAATCCCTCTCACAGAAACCCGACATCTTTAAATAGCTATCTAAGCTAATCATAATGAGTGTGATGAAAAGTGAAGGATTTGACTGTATGTAATTGAACTTAAAATTTTTTCCCCAGTTTTATTGAGATATCATTGACATACAGTACGTATAAGGTGAAGTATACAGCATAATGACTTGACTTGTAATTGGACTTTGACACTTTTGAGAATGTCGTTATTAAAACTTGACTAATATAGCTTACTTTTGTCATCGAACCTTAAATTCATAAACCTTGATTTAAGATAGGTTTTGATACTACACTGAAGAAGAAAAGATTGCTATTTTGAGGTCATTAGACGTGAGCTACTTGAACAGAAGAAGAGTGAGTCTCCTAGGACAGTTAAAGCAGAGGATATTGTTTACATCAGCGTGGGACAGAATGAACCACTGCCCAAAGCTGTAAGAATCCCAATTAGGTATATGTTTCTTCTGGATGGAAACTGGTAACAGAGATAAAGGAGGAGTTAAGCAGTTAACTCTATGTTTCTTTCTCTTGACACACCTTCTCTTTTGTGTCAGGTATTAAAAACCTGCTTACCCTGAACTCTTGAATATTGAACATTTTGATGTTTCCCCTTTCTTTCCTGAAGATTTCACATTTCCCACAATTTTGTAGCACTGATAACTACCACTTCTCCCCCAATAATCCCAGTTCTATGCAACTTGTAGAAGGCAGAGTGACACTGAGACGTCATAGTGGGTGGCAGATGACTTTGGTGAACGACTCTTTCTGCTATTAAAATAAAATGACAGGGAGCATCACAGAGAGGGTTCTTTATTTGAAAAAAACTTGGGGCTGTCATATGATATAAAATACAAATCTAAGGGCTTTTGGCAGTCACTAATCTCACGTGGTACGATTATCACTAGAAGAGAAATGTAACATCCCCCTTCAAGATTCTGTGAAAGATGCATCACGTGAAAGGCAAGACAGTGCTTCCTGGCCTACTGCTTACATGTGTAGAAATTTATTATATGAACTGCAAAGTACAACTCAGACAACTTTTGAGTGCTTATTGAAATTGCCAGGCAAAAATATCTCCCTCCATGCTACATTAGCATTTTTCTGGTTTAGACCAGCTCATCTTTTTGAATTGGGGTGCATGAACCATCACATCCAAAATGTAAGTATTATATGTTTATTTAAATATTTTTCCTTTCGAAATGGAATGATAATTCATATTATACAGAATCTATTCTGAAAAAATAAAACCAGTCAGCTTGCAGTCTTTTGTTCCCCTCAGATACCTAAGAACTGTAAGAGCTGAAATCTTAACGTTGAAGGGATCAGGGATGTTTTTAATGGTCAAAGGGTGTCCGTTATTCCACTTTAAAAAAGTTCTTAGATCTTATTAATAATTTTATATACCATAATCATTCACCTCGAACGTTTGCTATTATGTCTAAAATATTATTCTCTATTTAATTGTTTTCAACAAGCATTTTTATTGAACATCCACCAGGCAAAAAAGTACCATTTCGAGTGATCTGGAACCTTCTGCTTTCGTTTATTAATTATTCCCAAACAGAATGTCTGCTTCAGACATTAGTTTCTGAAATAGAATTGAATCTTAATTAGTTCAAGAGAAACTCTTACTTAAGTGGTCTTAGAGAAAATGCACTCATTTCCCCTCTAATATATCCTCCTGTTGTTTGACTGTGATGAGAATGGTCTCTTAAAAGAGGCCTCAGGTGTTAAACCAACTGTTCAGGCTCATTGTCAGCTGCTGGTTTCTAGAGTATTAATTCAAAATTAGTGAAAATATAAGACTATGTCTACATTGGCCAACCCCATTGCGAAATTGAGCAATTTTCAGCTAAGGGTGCAGCATTCTCTACAATGCCCTTGAGGAAGATTCAGAAGCTCATTCTATTTCCATCTGCTTCCATCATTAGGAATGCAGTTGATTGATTCATCCTCACTAACAATAAGAATGGATGCTGTTTAACTAAAAGGTGAGTAGTATAGGCGTAATCTCTATGCCAAAATTAATAAAAATAAGCATGCCCTCGGTCAGTTTATATACCTATATATACATAAATATACAACTTCATATATATATAATTTTTTAAAGATAATTTTACTATTTGAAGACTGAAATGACCTTATTTGTATTGGGTCCTTGTTATTATTAGGTGAAAAGTGCAAAAGAAGAATGGACATCCATGAGCTGGCTGCTGCCTTTTCCTTTAGTTTTCCTTTCAGGAAAGGAATACTGAATACTAATATCACACATTTTCTGCACCACTGATTGAGCGCCTACGATATTACGTTATTATACGTATCGTTATAATACAATAATATTATTGGTGGTATTCAGTGTATAAAACTTATGTCTCTACAAATATCAAGAGTTTCTTTTGAGTAAAAATCTGTATATAGTTAAAATTCTTTGTGGAGCCTAGTGCAGTGCTGTATACAGAGTAGGCACTCAGGAAATATTTGTTGGAAGTTAGATTAATCAAAAGCATTATTTTATAAACCATTTATTAAATGCTAAAGGTACAGACTGCTAGTTGCCCCGCCCCCTCCCAGTGTCTATTCAGCCCTTCTTTTTTGTAAGAACAGAATCCTCCCTAGCTCCCAACTCCAGTTGTAGCAGGGCACATGGCTGTCTAGCTAGGGACTACATTTCTCAATCTTGCTAGCAGCTAGATAATATGTTCAATGTCTAGGTCATTTCTTTAACAATCAAACTGCTTGTCTTTTACTTCTCTCACATTTTCATGGGTAGTGGTGAGCCTGCTTCACCCATGCGAGATGAGCAACACTTAGAAATGGTAGAAAACAAAGCAGAAGGAATCTAGATGGGGAAAGCTGTGTGTAAGTTCCCCCATCTCTGCACTGTTAAATGTGAGAAAGCTAGAGTCCTATTTTATTTGAGTGATTGTATTTTGTGGTCGCTTTGTTACTGCAGCTTCGCTAGCACTCTAACCCACAAAAATGCAAAATGCTCTTTTCCATAGCTGCCATTCTAGAATCCATGGACCCACTTATTATCCTCCACTAGGACTGTGATAATCTAAGAAAGAAGCCTGGCTTGACTTGTGAGAGCGTCTGTGGCCTACTGAAGAGTGGAGAACATCAAGGATGTGTTAAGGTTGCCTGCTCTTGAGTAAAGTATGGGCAAAACTTGTCAAGGCTTAAGTCTTCTTTGTAGAGTGGCGCTGTGCCCTCAGAAGTCAGCATCTCACAGATAATCAGAGTAAGCTACCCTTTGTTGCTTGTGCAATTTGTAACTCTGCCTCAAATAAATTCAACAGGAATGTATTTTAGGCTTTGTAAAAGAACAAAAACTGAAGCTGAAACTAGCCTTGGTTAATTAAAATATCTTCTTTTTCTAAAAGCCTCCAGGTCTTCACCAAAAAAACTGTAAACAAATTGAGGATAGAGATTGTTTCATGTTTCTGCTTACACAGAAATTATATTTCTATACATAGTAAAACAGGAAACTCACCACTGGGGCTCAGTTGAGGTTTGTTGACTTAATTGTTCAGAATTCAGAAGTTCAAGAATATTACAGATTTTCTAGTTCCTACGACTAATAATTAGAATGTTTCACTATAATTTACTAATCTAAATATTATTTTCCCATAATTGGGCATTGTTCTATACTGTTTATAGTACAAAAAGAAATGTTTGGGGGATTTTTCCAAATACAAAAGTTTTAAAGGACTGCTAGAGTTATTTGGGCTTAGAGCTGTCCTTCAGCTGGGATTTCCAGAAATATTTGCTAAAATGTTTATCCTGCATTTTAGATCAAGAAAACAGGATTTATTTCTGATCAGTGTTAATGTATTTACAGAAAAGTCTCTGTATAACAACGAGGTCAAGTTTGCTTTTTTGAGCAATTAATTTACATGTTATATTAATAGAATTTTTCTCCATCATACTAAGCTTTCAAGGCAAGAAGAGGTTTCTCATTGGTAAGTTGATTGGTTTCGTCTGGGTAAACAGGAGTTGCTCATGTAGCAATTGTTTGTTTCGGGAAGATTCTCTGTTTTTTGCCTTGTGTTGATCCTCATCATAAAAAAACAGCCTTGGGGCTTCCCTGGTGGCGCAGTGGTTGAGAGTCCGCCTGCCGATGCAAGGGACACGGGTTCGTGCCCCTGTCCGGGAGGATCCCGCATGCCGCGGAGCGGCTGGGCCTGTGAGCCTTGGCCGCTGAAGCCTGCGCGTCCGGAGCCTGTGCTCCGCAGCGGGAGGGGCCACAGCAGTGAGAGGCCCGCGTACTGCAAAAAAACCCAACAACAGCCTTGTATAGGTAACTTTTCTGATTTGTACTGATATAGACAATGATTAACAGTGTCTAAACACCTCATCTGTTGCTCAGTTTTAAAGAGCTGATTGAATCATTACACATTAAAATATAGTCCTTTGAAGATTTTTGGCCATCCCTTCTAGAAAAAATGGCATCTTTTAAATTGAAAAATAATATCAAAATTCAATAATGGACTCTAGAAAAATTGAATGACTTACGAGTTGACTATTTTTTCCCAAATTAAAATTATATATTAAGATCCTGAGTTTTTGAGATCATTCTAAACTTCCCATTTTTTGGAGAGCATTTTTAAACTAAAAACAATTAAGTTTTGAGATCCATTTAATTTTTACTTCTTTTAAGTACCAGCAAAAACATCTGCCATCTGGCATGGAAATTACCTCATATGGCGGGAGGAGAAATGAGATTTATTTAAAAGTTCTTTGTCTTTGATACTTTTTCCTGCTGCATTTTCCACTAGTGTAATTTGAACCTGACTGTATTTAAATAACCATTTATCGCCATAATGGAAGAGCCGACTTAAAAATACATAACTGCTGTCATTCCAGGAGACTGTATTAAGGAAACATAGAATTTGCCATTCTAGATCAGACCATTTGTCTGTCTTGTCTAACACTTGCCTCTGGCAGTGACCGATATTGAGGACATTGGAGAACAGCAGAAATATACAACATGAACACAAACCATTATTTAGGGGAAGAATTATTTTCTCAGTTGGTAATCTTACACTACGGGATATTAAAATTGAATCACCCTTACCTGTTTATTTTATTAATATTTTTATCAATCAATAAGCTAATCAGTTTTGTTAAAATTATTTTAGTGAATGATAATTATCTATGGTATTTCTGTATACAAAATTTTCTTATGCAACTAACACTCAGTTTTTTAATGCTGTGATTTTTACATATGAGGAAAATAGGGAGAAATTTGGGCTGTACAGCAAAAAACAGAAAACCAAACCAAACAAAAAAATCCAAACCTTTAATTTTGGCTTGTAGTTCAAAGTCTAGATAAAAATGTATTTACTACAAAAGTTCAGTTTACAGGTCCAGAAGACAATCTAACACTATCGAATTTGATACTAAGTTTACCATTGATGGTAGCAGAGTAATCCTGTACTGAGTGACTAATGGGTGGACCAGAATATAGGCTTACAAATTTGTATCTTCCCTGACAACTCACCAGTGTTGTGGAAAAACTATTACAGAGACAAATTCATCCTTGATACATCTCTGAAGTTATAGGTAGATGCAATGAACAGAATACTTACTAAGTGTAGAGCTCAAATGAACACACACTCACACACACACATGCACACACACATACCTCTCTAATGCTCCAGTCATATCAAATTCCTGGTGTTCCCTAAGCCCATCACCTCTGTTCATCCGTTCCTTGCCTCTCCCTAAGCGAATATAAGACTTTCCTCTGAGATTATATAAATGATGCACATTCTTCTCTAAGACTACTTTAATCCCTCGAGTAATTCTAAGTGCATAAAATCTGTATACTCTGTCAGCCAACTTCTCACCTGGCCCATAAAAGGTACTTATAAAACAGCTTTTCTCTTACCTCCTTGACAACCAAGAAAAAAATTGAGGGTCAAAATGAATCTGTTAATTAGCAATACTGCCCAAACTATGAATACCACTAACAATGTGACCACCTGTTTTGAACCAGATCTTCTCAATATTTAGAAATCAAGAGTTTTAAATAATTTGGGCAAATACCTGCACAACTGATTACTTACCTGAGCTGAAAAACGGTGAGTCTTAGAGGCTGGAGATGGTATCTATCACATGACATTTCCACCCTCCAAGGTGCTGATGTGTTAACTGCTAATTTTTTTTTTTTTTTTTTTTTTTTTTAGCACGAACCCGTATGCCCTGCAGGCGGACTCTCAACCACTGCGCCACCAGGGACACCCTTCAACTGCTAATTTAATAAACTCTTCCTGAAGTGGCTAGGGTCTTTGGAGATATTTTTTTTTTAATTTGTTTTTATCCTTATTGGGGAATAGTGAAATCCTACATGGCCATGGATAACTAAAAATAACCAAATGGAGATGCTTAGAGGGTTAATGAGTTTTAAAAATGCTCTTTAAGTAGGGTAAGCAGTTGAAAATGGTTTATTTCAATTGGTTTTGTACTGAACTGGCAGCAAATGGAGAGGCCAAAAAAAAAAAAAAAAAGCCAAAAACAAACTAAAAAAAACCTCATCCCTTCCTAAAATAAGTGATGGAATGTTTACTTTGAGCCAAGCTCCGATGACATCTGGAAATCCTTGAGTCAGTTCCTTAACTCCTTACATTTTGTATGTTAGTTTTTCCATGAAGGCAAAAAGAACTTCCTTAGCACAAATGTTTCTTCTAGCTGAAATCAATCCCTGCCTTTTACATGAAGCATGTATAGTCAGAAATAAACCTTGCCAAGATTCCATCCATATTTCTACTAGACAATTTTCAAATCTGTCGGCTAGAATCTTGACTTTAGTATAAGATAAGGCTTATATATCTCTCTAAATCAGTGGTTCTCAAAGGGAGCAATCTAGTCTCTGCATCCCTCCCTCCCCAGGACATTTGGCAATGTCTAGAGATGTTTTTATTGTCGCTCCCATGGGGTTAGTGCTGACATAAAGTGGGTAGAGGCCTAGGATGCTGCTAAACGTCCTACAACGTACAGGGCATTCCACCCACAAAAAGAATTTTCTGGTCCAAAATATCCATCATGCTATGGTTAAGAAACCCTGCTCTAAATGGAGGGCATTAGGAACACAACCAAAGAAAGTTTTGGCATGTCTGACCACACACTCTGGAAGGAGAATTCTATTCACTATACTGTGAATTAAATTAAGCATAAATATATGCAATTATAAAAGTAATACTTTGGGCTTCTTGTACTAATTTTTCATATTCCTCTCTAAGAACTGATGAGAGCCATTTTGTGGATTTCTAGCTAGCTTCTCAGTTTTCCGGCATCGCTGACATTCCTCCTACATCATTCTTGACTGTGTTCTGTGTGTTTTGACTGGTCACGTCCTTGCTTCATGGTTTGTGCTGCTATTTGCTATTCGCAAATCATGAAGAATGCAGTGGCCTCAAGTTAATTTTAAGTAGCAATCTTTGTCATCTTATTTCTATAGGGAAATAAGGTGCTCAGCAGCTCTGTGTCTAACCTGAGCATTCTGTGCCATCCCGGACCAGACTGAGAGATTTGTTCCACAACCTTCCACAGAAAGGATCCCTCCTGAACAAGTTCCAGTTGGAAAGGCATCCTTCGCGGACTGTTAACTATAAACACCATGACATTCCTTGAGTAACACCAGTAAACATCTTCTCATCCTTCCCACCCTACTTGCGGCAGCTGCTCAAAAATTGTTTTCTGTTTAACCGTTGTATGCCCAATAGCAAGAAGGAAAAATGTCATTAAATTGACAGGACATGCAAAAGTGTCTTTGCAGCTCCAGGTGAAGAACTGTAAGGAAGATTTCTAATTTTAGATTTCCTGAGAGGGGAGTTGCTTTACCACCTGCCATCCACCCTGTTATTTCTGAACCAATAGAATACATACTTAAAAGAGTTTGCCCTTGTTGGATTTCATTCAAACTTGTTAAGGCTCTTGGCTGTCCACACCAAAATGGACTTTCAAAATTACTTGACCCCAAAGCTGAATACATACCTCTGATATATTCTCCAATGATTAAGCTTGAAAACAAGCATTGTCTTAGGCCAGATGACTGGCTTAATTTTCCATTGCCATTGCTTTTCCCCTCACTGACAAATCAGAAACCTCTATCCCCTTTCCTTGCTGTCCCTACCCCACTGCCAGCTTTATTGCTTGACCATTTCTGAAGACACAACAAATGGTTATCTTCAGATTATTTTTGAATGAGAGCAATAATAATAATGAGACTAAAATCCAAATTCAGAGAAGACACGTGTTTGATTCAGAAGCCCGTGTGCTTGTGCATGATGTGAAAGGTGTACCGAGAAGATATTAATTGCATTTTCTCCTTTCATTTTACATGAAAGCTGTCGTTATTGGGATAAGAATAAAATGAATATAAGTATGATAAACGATAAGTGCACATGGTAGTCAATATACTACTTGGAGAGAGCGTGCTAATCAACCCGGGCAGTGGGCTAACGCACCCTGCGAGCAAGCACCTGGGAGAGATTCTAAATTTGTAACTCAGGGAAGCTTGGCATTTAACTTGAGCTGCTTTGGGCTTAAGGTGAAACAAAGGGTACAATCATGATCCATTTATGGATTACAGTAGCAAATGTCTCAGAAGGTGCCTTTGCAAGACCGTGGAAAACGCAAAACCAATGCTATCTCCCTAACAAGGCTTAGCATATACATGAATTGTTCAATGAATGTTAAAGAATGTTCATAAAAATGGGTGAGAGACTCCCACACCTATTTTTTTTTAAATGAACAGTGAAAAGGAAGAGTAAGAGAATCAATGAGTTCTCAGTTTGAAAGCTTTGCCTTTTGTATTAAAGCTGATGAACATAATTTTAAAAATGCAAGTGCTGAAGTTTCTAAGCTATTGGGGATCTGCCATCTTTTAAAACACACTTTTTAAACTTGATTCTTAATTATTCATAGATAAATGAATCCCAGTGCTTTTGATGATCTCAGTATCTCTTACATAACTTCAGTTTTAATGGCAATACCATTTCTGTTTTCCTATTCCAGTTAGCCAAGAAGCTGGAAAAGTAGGAAGTTTATGGTTCTGTGATTCCTACTAAAAAGCACTTTTTATGCTTCTAAGAGGAGTAGAATAGACAGCAATTGAACTAAATAGAAATATGGCTTGCTAGATTGGGTTTATGTTGGTTAAGAATTGATTTTGGAAATAGCAATTCTATTGCTGATTTGGGGGATGAATAGTAATTCTTATTAACATCAGTCACCTTGGCCCTTCCTTCTGGTATTTCAGAGGTACCTCTGTTGAACTCCGTTTCCTGGGGGCTGATGAATTAATTAGTATTTACCAAGCATCTACTATGTGTCTGATTCCTTTTTAGGTACATAGAGAGCCACAGATCAAATGGTACAGTAAAACAGAAAACCCATAACCACCTGGAAAACTCTAATTCCTGTCTGACAGTTCAGAAGAGTTGAAGATGTTGGAAAAGGGAGGAAAAAATGATCATGGCCAGAAAGACGAAGCAGATACCTCAACTGCCATCTTACAATCTACTACCACATGCCTCCACTCTTGTATCCCTGCTCCAAATCCAGTGAGGACTTGGTAATATACAAGCAGCTGGTGGAGAATAACCAAAAGAGTGGAAAGGGGGATAACCCCAGGGAATGGAGCTAGAGACTAAGTAGTGGTGTGATGTGGTGAGGGCACAACTAAAAAGACTCCTCACGTCTTTAACCATCACAACCTAGTTGACAGACATTGCAGGATGGGCAGGGAGCCAGCAGCGGTTGTGAGGTAGTTGCTAGCTTTATTTACCATCAACTGAATTGATATTGTGCTTTGTGATTTAAACATATTAACATAAGTGTATAATAATAGCTGTTCTATATTTCAACTATTCCATAGATATTCAGAAAGGACAATACATCAACACTGTCTATACAACAGCCTTCTCTCAGCAAGCATTTACACTCATTGTCTACTGTATTTCTGGCCCTATGTAGGGACTGAATAAACAGAAATGACTAAGACATGGTCCCTGTCCTCAAAGAAGACAACCTAATGGTGTACTTTCTTCTGAAATATGCTGATATTGTTACCATACCAGAATCATGGTTATGGTTGGTTAAACACATTGGTTGAATGTAATCATTTTTTTGGTTGAACCAACAGAAGTTGAGCCTCTTTAGTCAGAGGATAAGTTTTAGATGAGGCGGGACCTGAGGGAAGGATTTGAATACATCAAAGGGAGAAAGGGCATTCCACGTGGCTGGAAATATGGAAGGGAGAAAGAATCTAGTTTTTAGAAGACAGCATGGCATCTGCCTGACAAGCAGTCAAGGTCATTCACTGAAATCAAGTGGGAGAAAAGGGGATTTCTGCATTGCTTAATGTGTAAATAAAGTCTTTGGAAAGAGATCTGGCCGCTGAAACCAGGAGATCTAGATTTAGTTTTGTAATCTTGAGCCAATCAGTCTTAGTCTAGCAAGTATTAATTCTCCTATTCATAGAATGAGGGCAAAAACACATATTTGTCTATGCATATATTTGTCTAATGCATATCTTCGTCACAGAAGGGTTTCTAGACTGAATAAGAACATAAAGCAAATTGCTTTAAGCTCCTGGAAGAAAGATGCTCTTCAAATCTAGGGAATTATATTAAGATTTTATATTCATTCACTTCTATATGTGGTTTTGCTAAAAGAGAAAGATTAGTTTGAAGTTTATCCTGCTGTTTTGGTAAAATCAGTAAAAATATCTTCCTGATTTTTTTCTGAGCATAAGGTAAAACTTATTGTCCTCAGCTAAGTAGATTACCAGCTATTTTCTTTGAACACCCAGAGCTCACAAGTAGCATCTGTCTTATTCATATATAACCTAAAAAATAACATGTAAACTTTTAAATTTAAAGATAAGTTAAATGCATGAAACCATTTTTAGTTCCAAATTTGTTTTTTCCTTTCTGTGTAGTATAAACTGAATCATTCTTAATGTTAATTTTAGCAGCTTTCCAAAAGGTTAATACAAACAAGTGTCTTCCAAGTATATATTTTAGTTGTCTTGTTTTGTTCTGTTGCAAACCTACTAACTTACTTCTCTACTACTCAACTGCATTTGAACAATCATAGACACTTGTTCATTCTTTTCTACAGCTAACTAATGCTCAACTGTCAACTGCCTCTTAAAATCTAAGGAAGATTGGATTCAATCTTTATTTAATGTTTAGTGGAAAGTCCAGTGCAAGAAGGAATGTCCTATTTGAGATTTTTGCCTCTTTCAAAGTAGGTCAGCTTATGAGTCATTTTGGTACCCTGTTCAAGCTGCCCCTCTTCCATCATATTGTCCTAGAGATGGAACTCATTTTGCTTACCTGCTGTCATAGATAAACTTCTCACAAAAGACTTTTTGGTGTTAGCCAAGTTTAATGGTACTTGGGGAAATGGACAGGATCAGCAACGCAGCATTGTAAACATATAAATTTCATATTAAATATCCCAGTTCTTTAAAAAATGTTCATTTGTAAGGGTTTTCTGAAAATCAGTCTTTAGCCTTCTGTGTTTTTGGGGTTTACTTCTCCTCTTATTCTCTTAAAAATGCAACATTAGGGCTTCCCTGGTGGCGCAGTGGTTGAGAGTCCGCCTGCCGATGCAGGGGACATGGGTTCGTGCCCTGATCTGGGAAGATCCCACATGCCGCGGAGCGGCTGGGCCCGTGAGCCATGGCCGCTGAGCCTGCGCATCCAGAGCCTGTGCTCCGCAGCGCGAGAGGCCACAACAGTGAGAGGCCCACGTAATGCAAAAAAAAAAACAAAAAAAAAAAACCGCAAAATTAAAAAAAATTAAAACAAATCTTCTCA
Source organism: Neophocaena asiaeorientalis asiaeorientalis (assembly GCF_003031525.2). Classification (NCBI taxonomy): domain Eukaryota; kingdom Metazoa; phylum Chordata; class Mammalia; order Artiodactyla; family Phocoenidae; genus Neophocaena; species Neophocaena asiaeorientalis. The sequence goes on from NW_020176571.1 coordinate 12,427,890, forward strand.
TTTTTATAAAGCAGAACTGAATTCCCAGTCCAGTTAGATACTACAAATAGAAGAAACTTACAAAGAAACACCTAAAAATCTGATTTCTAAGTAGTCACAAAACCTTTTTATAAGGTTGTTTTGTTTTTCCTGACAGGGAAGCAAATAATAAACCAACAATAGAAAAACAAATAACCAAGAGAAAAAAAGAGAATGCAATCTAGAAAATCAATAAATAGAACAATGGTGACAATAATAAACTCTACTCATCCAACAAATATCTATTTTGAGGATCTACTATACATTTGGTATCTTATTTTACTCTGGAAACAAGGTGATTAAGATGATGCTCTAGGCTCCATGAACTCCCAGTCAGCCATAGAGATTGAAATAGCAATCATGTAATGGAAGCAAGTTTAAATTCATGGAAGCTTAATTTCAAAAATAAGAGCCAATCAGGCTCCCTGACTTCAGACTATACTACAAAGCTACAGTAATCAAAACAGTATGGTACTTTGGGATTGACATGTACACACTGCTATATTTAAAATGGTTAACTAACAAGGACCTAATGTACAGCACAGGAAACTCTGCTCAATATTATGTAACAACCTAAATGGGGAAAGAATTTGAAAGAGAATAGTTACAGGTATATGTATAACTGAATCACTTTGCTGTACAACTGAAACTAATATAACATTGTTAATCAACTATACTCCAATATAAAACAAAAAGTTAAAAAAAGAAAACCAGTATGGTACTGGCACAAAAACAGATGCAGAGATCAATGGAACAGAATAGAGAGCCCAGAAATAAACCCATGCACATATGGTCCATTAAGCTATGACAGAAGAGGCAAAATATAAAATGGGGAAAAGACAGTGTCCTCAATAAGCAGTGCTGGGAAAACTGGACAGCTATATGTAAAAGAATGAAATTAGAACATTTTCTCACTTTATATATAAAAAGAGACTAAAAATGGATTAAAGACCTAAATCAAAGACCAAAAACTATAAAACTCTCAAAAGAAAACATAGCCAGAACACTCTCTGACTTAAGTCTTAGCAATATTTTTTTGGATCTGTCTCCTCAGGCAAAGAAAACAAAAGCAAAAATAATCAAATGGGCCCTAATTAAACTTGAAAACATTTGCACATTAAAAGAGACCATTGACAAAATGAAAAGGCAGCCTTCTGAATGGGAGAAAATATTTGCAAATGGTATGTCCAAAAAGGGGTTAATACCCCCAATACATAAACAGCTCATACAACTCAGTTTCAAAAAACAAACAATTTGATTTAAAAACAGGCAGAAGACCTGAATAAAAATCTTGCAAAAGAAGACATATAGATGGCCAACAGGCTCATGAAAAGATGCTCAACATTGCTAATCATCAGAGAAATTCAAATCAAAACCACAATGAGATATCACCTCACACCTGTCAGAATGACATTGGACTATTATTGTAACAAAATAATAAGCATAAAATATAAAATGCAACTAATGTAGCAAAAGTCATGTATTTTGAGGAAAATGTGTAGTCCCAAATACTTATATTAGTAAAGACGAAAACCTAAAATTATTGTGCAAAGTTTTCAACTCAAGAAATTAGAAAAACTAGGGCTTCCCTGGTGGCACAGTGGTTGAGAGTCTGCCTGCCGATGCAGCGGACGCAAGTTCGTGCCCCGGTCCGGGAGGATCCCACATGCCGCGGAGTGGCTGGGCCCGTGAGCCATGGCCGCTGAGCCTGTGCGTCCGGAGCCTGTGCTCCGCAACGGGAGAGGCCACAGCAGTGAGAGGCCCAAAAAAGAAATTAGAAAAAGTATCATCAAACTAAATCCAAAGAAAGTAGAAGAAAAGGAATAATGAAGTAAGAGCAAACATCTCCCTCTCATTCCCTTCTTTCTCTTTTGCTTCCTCCACACCAGTCACACAAGGATTCTGCTGAACCTCAAAAACACCAGACGTTGCTCTCACACCAGGAGCATGCTGACACTTCCACATACAATGCTTTTCTGAGAGAAACATGGTTCATTTCCTGCTCTTATTCAGGTCTTTCCCCAATGTGATCTTCTCTATGAGGCCTTTCTCGACTCCCTTTTACAAAATTACACCTCTATTCTCATTCTTCTTAACTCCTCTACTCTGATATATTTTTCTCCATTGAATATATCCCATTTAACACAGAATATACCTTACATGTTTGTGTCATTTACATTAGAATGGCATATTTGATCACATGAGGGCTTTTTTTTCTTTGTCTTTTTTTTAAGAAGATGTTGGGGGTAGGAGTTTATTAATTAATTAATTTATTTTTGGCTGTGCTGGGTCTTCGCTTCTGTGCGAGGGCTTTCTCTAGTTGTGGCGAGTGGGGGCCACTCTTCATCGCGGTGTGCAGGCCTCTCACTGTCGCGGCCTCTCTTGTTGCCGAGCACAGGCTCCAGACGCGCAGGCTCAGTAGTTGTGGCTCACAGGCCTAGTTGCTCCACGGCATGTGGGATCCTCCCAGACCAGGGCTCGAACCCGTGTCCCTTGCATTAGCAGGCAGATTCTCAACCACTGCGCCACCAGGGAAGCCCCTACATGAGGGATTTTTAAACTACTTTTTCCCAGTACCTAGAAGAATGCTTAGCCAATAGTTGGAACTCAGTCAACATTTGTTACGTAAATGAAATCAGTGAATGTAAAAACAAGCTACAGTAATAGAAAAACAAAGTTAAAAATCTGCTTCTTTGAAAAACATAAAATAAATAATTGGCAAATTAATTTTCTTAAAAGGAGAAATTTAAAAAATAATGTGAAGGGCCTCCCTGGTGGCGCAGTGGTTGAGAGTCCACCTGCCGATGCAGGGGACGCGGGTTCGTGCCCCGGTCCGGGAGGATCCCACATGCCGCGGAGCGGCTGGGCCCGTGGACCATGGCCGCTGAGCCTGCGCGTCTGGAGCCTGTGCTCCGCAGTGGGAGAGGCCACAGCATTGAGAGGCCCGCGTACCAAAGAAAGAAAAAAAGTAATGTGAATAGTATGAAAATTTTGTCCTAAGAAATTTGATAAACTCAATGAAATAAATTCCTTTAAAAAAAGCTATTTAGAAAAAGTGATTTAAGAAAAAACAGAAAACCTAAGAGGTAAGGGTCAACTTGTCCAAGACTCATTTCCTACGGCCTGGCTTTCCCAGAAAAGGAGTCTGGTCCCAAGGAAAATTCCATGAAAACTGGTCAGAGCCTTGTGCTTAATATAATCAGTTCTGGAAGAATGCTGACAGAGTAGATCGGGATGCTGGTTCATCATATCATGTAGCTGAATCACAAGTTTTGGGATTCCGACCAGGGAAAAAGTTGGTGCTCCCCAATCTTTAAAAGCTAAGGTGGTCATAAAGTACAGGACACAAAGGTTCCGCTTGATCACACTGCTGTAATTTCAGGGCTTGAATGCCAGCTCTTGATCACATCTCTTCCAGACCATGAATGTTGAAGAAGCTACCATATCTTTTTGCTGTTATAGACTCTTCTGTGCTTTCACCAAGGAGGCTGGTTCTCCCCTAATCATGCAACTTAAAAACTTTGAAGCCTAGGGACCGGGGTTTCTCATATGGAAATTTGATGTATAGCCTTGCAAGATCCTGTATACTGCTCCAGATTACAGAGAACAATGGTGGAAACTCAGGTTAGCTACTGTGAAGTCTCCCCAGGAAAAGCTGTTCCAGGAGACCAGTGTATGAGGTCTGGATATTCACCTTCAGTTGAGCATGTAAACCAGAACAGGTTTTTCAATAAAAGAAATCAGATTTTTTTTTACAAAAAAGCAATAAACCCAGATAATTTTATAGTTGAATTCTACCAAATATTCAAGGAACAAATAATTTCAGTCTTTCATATACTCTTCCAGAGAAAAGGAGGAGAGACTTTCCAACTAACTTTTATCAGATTAGCATATTTTGATATCAAAACTAGATAAAAACAATACAGTCGATGGCCTATCTCGCTGAAGCACAGAGATGCAACGGGTAATTATAGATATGATGAAGGGGCTAAAGAGGAGACAGGAAGAAAAGAATAAGTGTATTAACATCATCTTAATATAGCCGAGACACCACTGGAGTCATACCATCTATAATTGCTGGAACAAGTACTAGAGGTTTAAATATATTATTTACAGTTACAATGGGAATGATGGAAGCATTTAACTAATAATTTTTAAATTGCCTGGAGAATGGGCTAAAGAGAAATGAAAGAATGTGACTTACATTCCCACCTTCAGTACCAGGAAGTTGAAAATATATTTAATGAATGAATTAAGAAATGAGAAATCGAACAATGTATTTAACAATATCACAGTAACCAACAGAATTTAAAAGAATGAGGGGAGTGGCTCTAAGAGAGTATGAAGTTGAACATCTCCTGTAATGTGAGCTTTAACCAAAATCTCTTTACAATTATTTATATGTTTTGCTTTTAATTGCTATGTTGGTGGTTCAAGCCCAGTTAGGGGCATAGTTATTTTGAAAGACAACATACTGCAGCAGAAAAAGGAGATCTGACTTATGGTCTTTCTTTCAAAACCAACCAGATGTTTAGTATTTGACATATCACCTGATCCCAATTACCTTATGTGCAAAATGGAACTGAAAATACATCACAGCTTGTTGACTGGGAGCTGGAAGGAAATGATCACAGTACTTAATAATCCTAAGTGCTGTAATTAATTGTTTTAAGTTAGCCCACAAGCAGATGGCTGAGACATAGAAGGACGTTATGGTAGAATGAGAACAGATCTGGTAGACAAGACCTGTATTCTTGTTCTAATTCTACTGCTAGTTTCTTTGGCGATTCTCAGTAGTCACTTGTCCTTTCCAGGTCTCGTTTTGCCTTTCATTGTCCATTTTTCTCTCTTCAGTAATGAGGAGGTAGGAGAACATGCCCCTTATCTCCTGTTAGTTGGAAGAGGCATTGCTTCTAAACTGGAAAATTTAAGTATTTTACAGTTTGCTTTTCAGATGCAACTGTAGGTTGGGCTACTTCCATCACAAATCATATCACCAAATTTAACATTTCTTGTAGATGGAATTATATGTAGTCATATTCTGCCTAATGAATGTGTCCCTTTGGTCCTTGCACACCTGTATTTTGTACAGATTCTTTCATGAGATAAATGATCAGTAACTTTTTCTTCTTGACAATGACCTTTTTCTGGTCTTTAATATTTTGAAAGCCACAGTGTTTCAATAGTCATTTTCCATAAGGCACTCATTAGTTTATGAGGCCAAGTTTGAGTTTAGAATATCAAGGTAGTAGCAACTATCCTTTATCTATATCAATGGAATTTTGTGTTGTTTGATTGGTCTAATTCTCTCATTCTTATTATTTAAAGTATGTAGTATACAAGTTACATTTGATAATATGTATTAAAAGTATAAATACCAATGTTGCTGTGATTTTAAATGTCATCCTTCAGTGCTCCTATGAAAAAATTCAACGATCGGTAGGATGCTGCATTCATATTAGATTTCTCACCTAATATTTATAGTATTTGCTTTCTTTTTTAAATTAAAAAATTATTTATTTATTTATTTATTTATTTTTTTGCGGTATGCGGGCCTCTCACTGTTGGGGCCTCTCCCGTTGCGGGGCACAGGCTCCGGACGCGCAGGCTCAGCGGCCATAGCTCGTGGACCTAGCCGCTCCGCGGCCTGTGGGATCTTCCCGGACCGGGGCACGAACCCATGTCCCCTGCATCGGCAGGCGGGCTCTCAACCACTGCGCCACCAGGGAAGCCCCAAAAAATTATTTATTTTTAATTGAAGTATAGTTGATTTACAATGTGTTAATTTCTGCTGTACAGCAAAGTGATTCTGTTTTATGTATATATCTATATATATTCTTTTTTATATTCTATAATATTTGGTTTCTTATTAGGCAAATAAATAGGTAATCAATTTTTAAAAACTTGCTCCTGAGTAGTCATTCTGTGAGTGTCTGACATTACTTAGGGTAGCATTAATGTCACCATGTTTTCCTGCATCTGGGGAGTACTGTCACAGTGCTTGATTATGTCACCTAACAGGCTCTTGGAAGGGTGGACCCTGATGTGGCAGCTTGTAGCTATACATTAGTATGGGTTGTGTTAGAGCCAATTGCTGTCTGACCTCTCCTCCCAGTAGAGGCAGTGTAGTGCCATCTGTACATCTTTTAGTCACATTAAATCATGTCATGTAAAGAGCCTCTGAATGTGAACGAATTTACCTTATGCTTAGGAGAGAAATCAGTCGAACTGTTGAGCAACTAGTCTGTGTCCATCTGCATCGCCAATTTTCATATTGTTTGAATTCTTTCTTCTCTGGACCGGTAATAACACTGTCAGAGACTGTTTAAAATTTGCTACTGTCATAATTAGAACATTACTAAAGATTAAAAAATTGCCATTAAGGTAATTTAAACTCTATATTTACATGTAGGTCCCAGGGCTAGGGTCAAGACTGTCTTTCCAAACTAGATATGGACGTTTGCAGACATCCTGCCAAGGAGCTGCCGTGCCAAAGCATACTCACACGAAGGGCTGAGGCATTTTATGGACACGAATCCCTCTAAAAGAAAGAGGATTCCATGCTAGCCTCTTTCTTTTAGAGTGATTTGTGTAGTGAGGTGGACGGACCTAGAGTCTGTCATACAGAGTGAAGTAAGTCAGAAAGAGAAAAACAAGTACCGTATGCTAACACATATATATGGAATCTAAGGGAAAAAAAAAAAAAGGTCATGAAGAACCTAGGGGTAAGACGGGAATAAAGACACAGACCTACTAGAGAATGGACTTGAGGATATGGGGAGGGGGAAGGGTAAGCTGTGACAAAGTGAGAGAGGGGCACGGACATATATACACTACCAAACGTAAGGTAGATAGCTAGTGGGAAGCAGCCGCATAGCACAGGGAGATCAGCTAGGTGGTTTGTCACCACCTAGAGGGGTGGGATAGGGAGGGTGGGAGGGAGGGAGACGCAAGAGGGAGGAGATATAGGGATATATGTATATGTATAGCTGATTCACTTTGTTATAAAGCAGAAACTAACACACCATTGTAAAGCAATTGTACTCCAATAAAGATGTTAAAAATAAATAAATAAATAAATAGGATTGAAATGACCAAGCCTATTGAAGGAACTTCTTCTGGACACATGGCCATGCACATGGCCTAGACCTGCACAATCACAACTCACCCTAGGCTCAGTCATTTTCCCCCAGAAATAGGCCTGTGAATAAGCTAAGACCAAACAGAGCCTTCCCCAGAACTTTCCTTACAGAGAATTGGGTAAGACTGTCTCTTTGCGATGAATTTGCTCATCTTGTATACCATGATTATGGGTGTGCCAGAGACCCCTTAATGCTTACACAGAGTGAATCTGACTAATAATTGGAGAGTTAGAGCTCTCATTACAGTATTTAAGTTCCTCCCTTTGGGCCACCCAGACCTGAAGCAGCAGTAGGACTCCTGGACCACTGGACTTAAAAATCACATGAGCTTTTTTTGTTTTTTATTTACTTGTTCAAGGTCAGTGATCCCTGGAGCAGCAGCATTAACTTCATCTGAGAACTTGTTAGAAATGCTCATTTCTGAATCAGAACATTGGGGGGTAGGCCCAAAGGTTTAACAGGCCCTCCAGGTAACTCTGATAGAGTAAAGGTTGGGAAACTGGTTTAAAATGTGTTTTTAACTTCATTTTTTTTTACATTGAAGCATAGTTGACTTACAATATTGTGTTGGTTTAAATTATTTTGAATTTAGCTTCTGGCCATCTTCAGTTGGTGAAGTCCTGATATAGCAATGACAAATAAGAAATTTTATGAAACGGATTAGGAGAATTTTGGTTTAAAAACTCTTCTCACTTGGCCATGGCAGAGACCAAAGTTTTGAATAGGGATATTGTCAGGAAATTCCTAGAACCTCTTGTCTCAGGTTAGCTTTGTACCCACTTAGCCTCAAATAGTCACAGGCCATTTGAAGACAAACATTAAAGAATCTGTTCCATCTCGAACTTCAGATCATGAGAATTTTCAAACTCTGGGGGATGCAGACAGGAGTTGTCTCTGAAACGTTATGTCAGCTTGAGCACATTCTATTTAAGCTAAAAGAACTGCTTAATTTTAGCTTCAATATCTAGGTTTAGAAGGGAACCTTTATAGATTGTCTCAAGGGGGGATTTAGTTCCTCGATCTAAATATCTCTGCCTTTGATCCAAATCATTCCAATTCACTTTAACATAAGAGGGTGCCTGTTGTTTTCAACTGGCTTAGTGCTGGATACTGTGTCATCAATATAAAAATATAGTCAGAAATCTCTTGTGAGTTAATGGTATCATAGCAGTATGCTCTCTGATTAACAATAAAGAATATAAAAATGCATGCTTTTAAGAAATATTGTATTACTCACCAAAAAAGAAGCTTGTCCTTTACATGCTTATGAATGCAGAATATGTCATGTGGAAAGCACAGGATTTCCTTTATTGTTATTTTTTAATATTAGATGTCTCTGCAATGCATGTTGGTGGTCTGGCAGATTCAATTTTCATGATACCTTCTTTTGAGAGGATATCTGATTTGAAGCATAATATCTACAAAAATAATATCTCACTGTGCACTTTGTATTTAAACAAGTTTAAACAAGATAACAGCAATTACTTACTAATTTTAAGAGCTGGACTATGAAAACAGAAAGAGGCTAATCTATAAAATTCTTTGCAAGGAAATGGACAAAATTGCAAAAATATTTAATTAATGTTTAATTGTAATTAGAGGTTATATTATATGATATCACCTTTACAGGTTATGGATCTATCATCTCTACCACTCAGAGACCTTACAGGGGAGGTGGCTTTGATGGCTATTAATATAAGCCAGTTTCCCGTTAGAAGCATTTACTAGTATATTACATAGAGTCTCCTTTTCTAGACATCCAAGTATGTTCTAAAATTCCATTGGCACATGTCAATATTTTAAAGAAACCTATGTCTGGAATTTACAGTGTAGTTGAAAATTATCGTCAAACAGAAGCCAGATTGCCTTTGGTCCTTATTTACTGGCTTCTAATTCACTAAAATAGAATTCATTTGTTCCATAGGCAAGTCATAACAATTCTTACTTTTTCTATATTTATATGACCTTTTTGACCAGGGAAACAAAACAACAAACAAGCATTAACTTTGAGATAAAACAAACATTTGTTAAAATTCTGGTTGTACCAAATACTTACTAGCTGTATGGTGTTGGGAAATACACTTTTCTAAGGCTTTGTTTCCTTAATGTAAAAAATGATGACCACTCTTTCTCAGGTAGATTGCTTATCTCTGCTTTGCTCAGTTCTTCTAGGGTTTTACCTTGTTCCTTCATCTGGAACACATTCCTCTGCTGCCTCATTTTGTCTAAGTTGCTATTGGTATTTTTTTTTTAAACAGGAAGAATTTAAAAGTTTTATTTATTTGTTTTTACACATGGATTTTATTTTTTTTAATTTTTATTGGAATATTGTTGATTTACAATGTTGTGTTAATTTCGTCTGCACAGCAAAGTGAATCAGTTATAAATATACATATATCCACTCTTTTTTAGATTCTTTTCCCATATAGGTCATTACAGAGTATTGAGAACAGTTCCCTGTACTATACAGTAGGTCCTTATTAGTTATCTATTTTATATATAGAAGTGTGAATATGTCAATCCCAATGTCCCAATTTATGTCCCTCCCTTCCCCCTCGGTAACCATAAGTTTGTTTTCTACATCTGTGACTCTATTTCTGTTTTGTAAATAAGTTCATTTGTACCATTTTTTTAGAGTCCATGTATAAGTGATATTTGTCTCTCTGTCTGACTTACTTCACTCAGTATGACAATCTCTAGGTCCGTCCATGTTGCTGCAAATAGCATTAGTTCATTCTTCGCTACTGGTATTTTTATGTATGTAGTAGGTTAGTTACATGTCTCGAACTTGGAGAAGTGCCCTCTGTGTCCCTGCAGTGCACTTCCCTCTCATCACCCAAGCTATACATTCCAGAGATTTCCCCTAGGAGGGCTGCGTGAGTCCTTCTGTTGTGGCAGGCTAACTATGTGGGCAGTCTGGTAGGCTGATTGGGCCCTGGTCTGGTTGGTTGCCAGGTGACTTCATATTTGTCAGAATGGGTATCATCAAAAAGGGCTTCCCTGGTGGCGCAGTGGTTGGGAGTCCGCCTGCCGACGGAGGGGACACAGGTTCGTGCCCCGGTCCGGGAAGATCCCACATGCCACGGAACGGCTGGGCCCATGAGCCATGGCCACTGAGCCTGCGCGTCTGGAGCCTGTGCTCCACAGCGGGAGAGGCCGCCAACAGTGAGAGGCCAGCGTGCAGCGAAAAAAACAAAAACAAAACAAAACAAAAACTATGTTGAATAAAAGTAGCGAGAGTCATCATCCTTGTCTTGTCCCCGATCTTAGAGGAAATGCTTTCAGCTTTTCACTGTTAAGTATGATGTTAGCTGTGGGTTTGTCATATATGACCTTTATTATGTTGAGGTATGTTCCCTCTATGCCCACTTTCTGGAGAGTTTTTATCATAAATGATGTTGAATTTTGTCAAAAGCACTTTTTCTGTATCTATTGAGATGATCATATAGTTTTTATTCGTTAAAATAACAACATCAACAACAACACTGATAAAACCTCAGAGATCTCTGATCTTGGACCTAATTTATGGCTACAAGGCTAAATGCACCAAGAAGGTTGCAATTGTCCGTAAATACAGGACCTGTTATGGTGTCTCCCTCAGGAAAATGGTGAAGAAAATTGAAATGAGCCAGCACACCAAGTACGCTTGCTCCTTCTGTCACAAAACCAAGAGGGAGAGCTAGCTGTGGGTGTTTGGCACTGTGGTTCCTGCATGAAAATGGTAGCCGGTGGTACTGACCCTACAATACCACTTCTGCAGTCACAGAAAAGTCCATCATCAGAAGACAGAAGGAATGGAAAGATCAGAAGCTCCACCATGGGAAACACTGCTAGCCTGTAATAAATGGATTCATTTATGTAACCCCCCCAATAAATATCCTCAGAGATTTCTAAAGTTTAGTGACTGCTAAAAAAGAAAGAAATAGATTATAGAAAGGAACTAACCTGGGAGCTGTTATCTAAGAATAACCTTTGTTTTCTTAGAAGAAAAAAAAATCCATCTTATGCCAGGAAGGAAAAGGTGAGATCCAAGGAATCTGCATTCCTTGAAAGATTTCTGAGTGATTCTGAATTAAATGGTTGGCACTTTAGAAAGTTGCTCTAAAGAGCTAGTCTTGAAATCAGAGCCCATCATTCACAGGCTTTTTCCTTTCTGCCCCAAAATAGGAAACAGAAGCTGATAGTCACCAAGAGAAACAGAAAACTCATAGAGCAAATAATAGTTCTTTTTGAACCAGCAAAGTGAGGCAGTGTTAACAAGCATCAAAAAACAAAAACTAAGACCAAACCCAGGAAAGCAACAGCAACAAGTGGAGAAGAAACAAAAAGCAAGTAATAAGGACACTTTAAAGGTATGGTCTGAAATCAAGAGAGAAGGATGGAATTAAGACCACAGCACCTTCACACTGTATATATGGTAAAGTGAAAAGGAAAAGCAAAGTTTGGAAATGATGTTTGGTATCAAAGGTTGGTAACAAATTCAGAAAGTAGTTAGAAAATGTTTGATTGGATGATGAAATAAAACATGAAATGAGATTAAAATAAATTGAAATGTATTAATACAAGTAATTGAAAAGCCAGTTTTATCCAGTAACTGGTAAGCCAGGTAGCTAGCTCATACACAAACAGAAAAAGAAACAAGCTAAAATCTCTACAGTCTAGAAACCGAACTGCCCATCTCTATTTCAGATAGTGTGTTACACTGTTTATGAACATTAAAGCAGCACTTTTAGAATCTGAAACCAATGTTTGACTTAAAAAGGAGACTCAGGTGATGAAAATAAGGACGTGGATTGTATTAAGATCTAAAGGGTCATCAGAAAAAAAGTTCAGAGTTGCAGTGAAAATACATCTAAAAATATTTTAAAATATTCTCTTAAAATTTATAGTTAGTGAGAGCCTTTGGGTATGATACTTTGCAAAAAGAAATTCAGTTACTTCTTAATGGGATTTTTTTGGAACTTTCAGTTTTTGATATATTGTCTCTCCCATTTAAGTGTTTTCTTCAAATTCGGTACAGTAACAACAGCATTTTCATGTGTTTTTATTATGCTAATGAAAAACTTACTTATTTAACTTGGCGTCTAAATACCTAAGAATGATTTACTTTGAATCTTTAGTCTCCATTTAATCAAGCAGGATGAAGTGAGGGGTATTGGTTGCCATATCTTTTCCCTATAAAAGAATATTTAATCTTGAAGGCGACACTTATCTTGCTCTGGAGATAACTATGAGGGAATCAGATCCAGAACATTCTACCAGGACTGGGTGAAGGGCTTCCATTGCACTTGTGGGTGTTCTGTCCCCATTTGTTTCTCTATTTTTTTTGTCGAAGTATGGCTCCTGTTCTCACTTCAATCTGATGCAGGAGAAAAAAAAAGTTTCTCTGGCTTTGCCGTCCACCTGCCTCCCATTTCAGTGGTGCATTAGCTGTATCTGCACAGAGCAGAAACAGGGAACCCCGTTAGAGTCGGTGTCTCAGCCCCAATCCTGAAACTGATGACGGCTTTTTTTTTCCCCCCCTACACTATTTGATTCACATTCTTACAAAGTTAAAGGCAAGCTTGCTTCAGTTTTATCTTGTTTTCGTTTTCTCCACCTCCGTTTCTCAGGTCCGGATGTACTGAAGATTATGCGTGGAGATCTGACACCCATCTTTCCTCGGTTATGGAATCCCAGCAGATTAAACTATGAACACAATAGCGCTACATTCTTTTTAAGGCTACTGGAGAAACACTCCCTCCCCCCCTTCCCCGCCCTCTTAGTTCAGTTGTACGAGTGTTTGAAATAAATCAGTCAAGTTTAAAAGTTTTTTTTTTTGTTTAATAATAAAGGTATGAATAGATGTAAAAAGGGTTTGATCGTCATTTTGGATCTTTACAAAGGAGATCCTGAAAATCTCAAGGAGGCTAGAATTCTAGGGGATAATTTCAGAAGTGAGTTTGGACTTTATTCTTAAATAATTCATAATTTAAAAAAAATACCGTTGCTGGAAAAGTTGTTTCCAAATCGAGTTCACTCTCCTATCTTAAAACTACACTTGCAGCTTAATCCTGTAGCAGTGCTTTTGTTTCAAAACAAAATTCAAAGTTGTGCCATTAAAATAATGTGCTGAAAATTAAGCAAAACGTAACCACTATGGTTGGAAAATATAAAATATTTGGTTGAGATGACTCAGAGGCAACAATAAACTAGAAAAGAAGAGGTTTTTCATGGTAACAAGCGCTGTTCTCAGCCTTACTGTATATGCGAAGATTAATTTTTCCTTCCTTTTTTCCTTCTCTGCCTCATCTTCCTCTTTCTCCCCCTCTTGCTAATATTGTAATGATCAAACCCGGAGTCCCTGAAGCAGAGAATATCTTTATTTTGCTCTCCATTTTGTTGCCCTAGAATGTAAGTTAGACTTCTTGAAGAAGTTTGTTTGTTGCCCACCTACCTTAGTAAACGCACGATGAGTATTTGTTGAAAGAATGAATGATTGAATGGATGAATCAATTAGATGTCATACCCCCTGATAATAGCTCATGGTCTTCCAACCAACATACATTCTCTTTTATTTTTTCCCTTAGATTATAATTAAAAGTTGATGTCATAATCAGCTTCAGCTTTTGTGCATATAAACGTTCTCTGATTTTGAAAGCCACCAACCAAAACCATTCTTGGGCTTTTTGATAGAACAAGAGACATGTCTATGTAATAATGATAAAACTAGAGAGAATAGCCACAGCAGTTATTTGGAATTAGATGAGGAACCCCTAATTTTTACTTGAATGAGGTTTTATTTTTCAGTTTATGTGGCTGCTTTGTAGAAACAGCCAAAACCAAAATGCTTTTCCCTACATACCTCCAGAAAAGGAGATCCTGCGACTGTCTTATTTGGAAATGTTTCTTTGTCAAATGTCCTCCTTCCATAGAACTTAAATTCCCTGAAAATATAGCCTATGCTCTGGTGCAATGCCAGGAAAAAGACATTACAGCTGAATAACCATATATCTTTAATGCTCAAATTGACTCACTCATCAAGATTAATCTAACTTTTTTTCATGATACTTATTTACCACTCTGAAAAGTATGTTTATAACTCCTTCTGGCCTTCCTCCCTGAGCTTGGTAAATCATCCTAATTTTAAAAGATTGAGGAAAATTTGGGTTAATGATTCGATATCCATGTTGTAAATTTTTTCTCCTTTAACTCCATAGTGCCTAACTTCTTGCTGACTTCATCAGTTTAACGACACATTTCAACCAATTTCAATGTTTTAAATTTGAATTTATTAAAAAAATTTAACTTGCCTTACACTTAAGGTTTCTTCCATATTACAAGGTCTCATTTCAAAACGGAAAAACACCCTCTTTGTATGCCAGTCATCCCTGCCCTTTGACGGTAGTGTTTTTTCCTCTAGATTTCTAAAGTTGTTATTGCAGAGATTTGAGGCAAAATTAGTTCAGAGTGGTTGTTGCCAGAGCAGAGACCTATCTGCTTTGAAGGCCTTTGTCCAGAACAATGCTTACACATAGTAGGCACTCAAAAAGTATATGTGACTGATGGTGAAAACTACCACTAACTATTCATATGGCTATTATAAGAACAAAGTTTATATGGAGAAAAATCAGCATATCTATTTATCTTCTTTTTTTTTCTTTTAAATAAAAGCATAGTTAAAATAGATCACAAATATACAGAAATCCATTATATATTTTCTTTTAACCTGAACCTCACTGTGACATGTAAATTGACTTGTTTATGTTAATAGCAGCCATTTAGGAGTAAATTCCCAAAGTACTGCATGATAATTAGATTGGGCATAATTCACACACTGTATGTTATTTTGAAAATGGGCTCCTTCAAAAAGGTATCAGCTAGAGTAGAGTGTGCGCCTCCAAACTGTCTCTAAAAGGATTCTCATTACATAAAACCACACACACAGTGTGAAAAAGATAATGTCGGCACTTAATGCAGAAAAATAATGCAACATGTTCCTTTTTGGTTCATTTACTACCATATGCTACTTGAGTAATGAAAACATATTTGGTATAGAGACAGACGTGGATATACTTGAAAATCCTAGGCCATAATGAAGCCTTATATTTGTTATTTTGGAAATGACTACTAAGTGTTCAATTATGAAACATCTCCAGATTATTAGAAAATTTCATTTGATCTGTCCCCTATAAGGACTAGAGGAGGACTTTTAGTTTTCTTTTTTCATTACCCAGTTCCTGTGTAATGAAAATTCTTCCAAATTTGGAAATGCCTAATAACTATGCAGTTCTGATAGTACTAAATTAATTAATATTTAAACATTTTATCTCCATAAGAGAATGCTATTAAAGAATTACGGGTTGCCAAAATACTCATATTTATCATTACTTTTTATGATATCAAACAGAACTTTGAATTAAATATTAATTTAAATTATTCTAAAATGTATCAAAAATTCTATTAATTATCTAAATTATTCTAGGTTGTGGAAGAATCTGGAGTACAAATAATAAACTTTATCAATATTTAAACAGAAACGAATTAAATAACTTATTTAATATTACTGAGAAGCAATGTCTACAGCTCCAATCTGAACAAATAAAAACCATGTTTTGCTGTTTATTTTATGTGATTGCAGGAGACAAACTGCTTCCAAGATATGGAAATAATTAGAAACACACAGGCAAATGATAGCAAATATTTTATGAATATGGCTTTTTAACTTTTCTGGTAGGTTATAAAAAGATTTTATGCCAGGACAAAAAAATTATGATCTACTTTTTTTTTTATGTAGACTCATTCCATTAAGCTAGTAAGCTTTTCAGGTATTTAGGGTGACTTGAGACCAAACTATGAATCTACAAGTTTTAATTCAGTTGAAAATTTTGAAATTATCTGTCCAAAAACTTAGTGAATACGCACAATTGTGTGGGATTATACCTTTTGCTTAAAGTAACCTCAAAGATGTTTTTCTATGGTGGAGTTTTAACCCGCAAATTTTTATAGCTACCATTTATTGAGATAATATCTTCCTATTTTCTGTAGTGCTTGTATAAATTAAAATGTAATGAAAAATAGGTACTTGCATGTAGCCCCTAAAGCCTCATACAACTAAAAACAGTCGTTGATAAATTACAAAGGGAAAAATAAAACAATTCACAGTGGTACTTCGCTAATGCTGAATTTTAAGTAAATATAAAAAAACAATGAGGTCAAACAAAGTGTTTTACTAAATGGTTAGAAAACTAACTGAGGCCTTTGAAATATAAACAACACCCTCTTCTCTTGATTATCCCTCTCCCACATATATTATACTAGGTATTGTCTGAATCAGAAAGAATCTAGGGCAGAAACAATGTGAATAAGGGAACAGGAATTCTGTACTTTAAGTTCCAGGTATCAGGAGCATGTCTTGCCTGTTGCAATCTTAGTCCTAGATTATAGAACACTTCCTATGGGACAGCCAGAGGAAGATGGAATTTCTTAAGCCACTGGTGCTAGCTCTAGGATCTTGAAGTACAGCAGTACGGCATTAATGAGCAGACATAGGCACAAGTCAAATAGAATCTTGGTGGATGGAGGCTCCAGGTTGAGGTTGGCATGGATGGGGCCAAGTAAAAATGAAGAAGAAAATGGAAGGAGAAGTTAAATAAGTGTTTTTACCCTTTAGGTTTTATCTTCTCTTTTCCCTTTTCTTTTCTTCTTTCCTTATCGCTCTCTAAAATAGTTTGGGTTGGACAGGAATGTCAATGTGATTGGTTTCCAGGGAAGGAAAAGAGGAAAGAACAGTTGGCCAAATGGTATTTTTCCTACTTTTCTCCTCATTCTTAGCTTTGCTTCATAGATGTTCTGTTCCCATCTCCCAACCCACCTCCCTATTTCCAATCTTTGTTCTCTTTCCCCAAGCTTAGGGTGGAAGGGGTCTGAAGTAGTAATCCATAGAAGACAATCATTCCGCCATCTTTCTTTTCCTTCAACTCTCCTGGCTTTTAGAATGAGAAGTAAAGAACATGTAAAATTTCTTTTCAACACTTGTATCTCCTTTCTACCAATGGCTTCATAATTGTCCATCCTGTCAGCCTAAACACTACTGCTATACTGTGCTGGGATTTGGGGCCTTGAATGTACAAAGTACCTTCTGGAAGAGAAAATTCTGGTCCTGCTCAGAGCTGTACTGTTAAGTAACCTCCTCACTTTTTGTGTAACCCAAATAAATATTGCAGCCCCAAGAAGTCCAGTCTAAATATTGCACGATACTCAAAGAAACACACTCTAGCAAACGATGGGAGTGAAAAGGAATCCAGATCTTTACTTTCAGTTCTCAAACATCATGAAAGGAAGTCTTGTTTAAAAATCGAGGGACTTCCCTGGTGGTCCAGTGGTTAAGACTCCGTGCTTCCATTGCAGGGGACACGGGTTCCATCCCTGGTCCGAGAACTAAGATCCCGCATGATGCATGGCATGGCCAAATAAATAAATAAAATACACAGTTCCACTCTTTAAATCCACTTTCCACTGTTCCTCTTGTTCTACCACTTTCTCACTTGCTGCTTTGGTACCTCTTTCTCTCTACCTCCAGACTTTCAATTCCCATCATAAATTGCCTATGGTGACAGCCTTTTTCTTTTTCTACTTTTTTTTTTCCTTCAAATTTATCCTATGCTCTCTCCAGTAAATTTCTATCCTTTCTCTTTCTTTTTCCCTACCCTTCAATCTCTTATCTGGTTCTCCTCTCCAACAATTCCCGCAATGTGGCTGATAAGGCTAGGGTGGAGATGAGGGCATGGGGCCTGGGGTCGGGAGAAATAAGGAATTTAAAGATGCTCTGAATACTCACACATTCATAACTTTTGCCCTTATTATAACATCTTTAATTACCTTATTCCTCTGGTATCTCCTTTTCAATTTCCAACATATTCAAGTCTCTTATCATCCTGAATAATTCCCCCAAATTTCCTTAAAATCCAATCTTTCACCCTAATCCTCAGACTCAGACAACCCATAAAAATAGCTCACTCATGCTGCCCTCACTTTCTAATCTTCCTTTTTTTTTTTTTTTTTTTTAAATCCCCCTGAAGCCTTGCTTCCAGACCTGCTTAGATTACCAGTCACCAAATTTAATGGCCTTGTTTCAGGCCTTAATCTACTTGACTCCTCTGAAGGTTTAGCATTCTTTTCTGAAACTTTCCTGTTTCTGTCTCCCCAAAATATTTTGTGTTTATTTCTCCAATTACTTCTTCTTAGCCCTCTTCGCTTCTCTTCTTACCATACACACATTCCAGAGTATAATTTCAACCATTTTCTGGATGAGTCCCAAATCTTTAACTCCAGCCAACCTTTGCTAGAGAGTTACCAGAGGTCCCTTAGAGTCTAATGAAAGACATCAGCACCAGGAAGAAGAAGAAAAAAGACAACTAGGCAACAAGTATACTACATTTTATATTTGTTTTCTCAGGCTTTACAAACTCCCTGAAATTCACCCATAGACAGTCTGCCAATCTGCTCCGGAGTGATAGACTCAACTGCTTATTAACATCTATAGCTAAATCTTCTTTAGGTTCCATAAGTTTGGTCCTTCAGGTAATCAGTGTTTCCTTGGACTCCTTTCTTCATCAAAGCTATATCAAGTTCCTCCCAATTTCACTTTCGATTAAGGGCATCACTGCTATCCAATGGATCACAAGCAGGATTCACAACGTCCTTCTTTCCCTCACAAGATACACCAATATGGCACCAAGTCCTGATAATTCCTTGGAAACATTTCCTTTGTATCTACTATATTTGTCATTTCATCCTTCGTATTCTGGAATATTACCTTGTCCTCCAACATTTCGTTCTAGATTTCCCTCACCATAATTCATCTACACATTGTCAGCAGAGTCGTCTTTCTAAAACGCGGATCTAATTCCATGCTTTTGATGGCACCTTATTGTCTTGAGCAGGGGTCACAGAATCAAAGGCCCATAGGAGTCAGACAAGGAATATAAATCAGTGAAGCAATCGGGTCAGAAAATAGCTGAGAGGCATCGTGCCTGTGGAGACAGATGCCACTTAGTTCTTGCCATTTGAACATAATTGGCTCTAAGTATTTAAAGTGTGATTTAGGAAAAACCATCAAGCACCATGAGGGGTCTGATGCCTTATCCTCCTACATTTTAGCCTGCTATAGTTTCATAGATGCTGGTGGAACACAAGAGGCATAAAAGACATTATTACTTAAGGTCATAGCAACAGCCAGTGTCAGCATGTCTCCTGGTTCCTGAAGTCCAGTTCCCAAAAGGTTACATGAAGAGGGTCATGAGAACCTGCATACGTAGTGGGTTGTGTTATAGGAGAGAAACCCTGGGCTTTGGAACCTGAGCATTTTATAATGGGCAGTACACTTGTCTGCCCTCTACTCTAGAAGAGGACACTACCTCTAGCTTCCACCTCTGTTCACTATACGAACATCCTTGCAAAGATAGTATGGAACAACAAAGGCCATCAGTGCTTCTGCTTGTGTGATGTGCAGAGACGTGAGAGACCCATGAAGAATTATCTCTCAACAGCAACAACAAAGATGTGTTTTTGCAGCAGATCTGATCTGTGGGATTTGTGTCTGTGACCTATGGAAAAGAGCCAAGGTCATCAAATGACAGCCTGCAGGCTGGTCATTTATTTTTGTAAATAAAATTGTATTGGAACACAGCCGTATCCATTCATTTACTTGTTGCCTATGGCTGTTTTTGTGCGATCAAGGCCAAGCTGAATAGTTGTAACAGAGACCAAGCTTGAAATATTTACTCTCTGACCCTTTAAGAAAAAAGACTACTTTTTTATTATTGTCCAATAGTATAGAGGATAAAATATTAGCATGTGATCTAAACTGCTTTAATCAAACACTTGAATCAACAATTCATTCATTCATTCACTAAACAAATATATTTTGTAGAGTTACTATTATCAGACATGGTATAAGATGTTGATGCCCCTGAAACCAAAAACGTGGCCCTTATTTTGTAGAGACTCCAGACCTAATGAAGGACACAGTCAACAGCATAGTGAAAATGATATAACATGGACTTCCCTATGGCAGCTGTAACCACGTGGATTTATGGGAGTCCATAGGAGGGGCACTGATACGGGCCAGGAGAGTCAGAGAAACTTCCTAAAGGAGAGAGTCCTCAAAGATGAGGAGGCTTCCCTAGATGCAGAAAGAAGTAAGGGCAGTCCAGATACAGGAAGCAGAATGTACAAAAGCTTGGAGATTTGAGAAAGACGATACCACTGGGCCGATGTGCTTGGTAGAGAGAAAATGTCAGGTGCAAGGAAAAGCAGCGGGGGTTAGGGAGGAAGGGTTTGGGTAAGTGAGTGGGGCCAGTCTGTAAAAGGCTTTGACTGCCTTGTGGAGGAGCTTTTCCGGAAACCATGAGAGACTTTGAAGTAGAATTATATGGCGTTGTTTGAGGTTAGTGAAATTGCAGGTAGAAAGTCCAGTTAGGATACTGTGGCATTGGCTCAGACAGAAAATAACCAGCACCAGAATAAAGCAGCAGGGGGAGGAGTGAGCAGTAGGAAAGGAGAAGAGGGGACAGGATTAGATGTTTACATTTCCCCATGCACCCTGTGCTCCAGCCACATCAAATTATTTACCTTTCCTTGATTTCAACTTGCTTTTGTGCGTGTGTGTGTGTGTGTGTGTGTGTGTGTGTGTGTCTGTGTGTGTCTGTGTGTTTGGGGGAGAGGGAGCTCCTTTACATACTTGGAGTCTCCACAGGACGATAAGCAACCTAAAGGCAGACATCTTACCTTGATCATCATTATATTCTTAAAGTACCACAAAGTTCTTGGTATTCAATGGTTGCTCAGTACATACTTGGTGAATGAGTGAATGAATGCAATTTTACCTTCTTTCCTCCTCATTCATAAAAACTCAGCTCAAAAAGGAACTTCTCCTTATGAAGCTAAATTCCCCTTTCTCTCTTGCTACTTTCATCAGAGTATAGTACTACTAGAGTAGGTTGCATTATTACATTAAATCCGAGGGAATAGTGATGGAGAATTTTAGAACTCACAAGGGAAGTTCTATGCTTTTTCCTATCCTTAGTGCCTGACACAGTGCCTAACGCATACTACATAGCCATTGCCTAATTAATGTTCATAAAATGAACATGTATGTAGACTTTAAAGGATTGATCTCTGATGAATCCATCATCTTTCTAAACAATTCAGACTGACTATTCATCATTCTATTTGGTAATCCGATCCCTGATTTGGCTTTCAACTTTGATATATCTTTAGCCTGACAACAGTCTAACTGTTGGGCTGTATAGAGCTCATCAGAGCCCCACTATTTCTGTTCCTGATCAAATGAGTACGAGTTTAACACAGTGTACATTTCAGACAAATTGGATGGCGTCATGAAGGCTAAGAACCGTAACAACAAAGAATGAAAGCAGTTGCTTGTTTGTGTTATAATTGTATAGGCACCGTCTTAGCTCGCATCCGCAAAATTAGAGTGATAGTAAGTTTTTCCCGAGTATAAAGTATGAACGGTAGGTGGTTAGGGGTATTTTGGACTTACAGTATCTTTTGCCAGCAGTGGTTTGAAGAGTCTTGTTGCTGCTGCTCTGTGCTTTTATCCCCTCTCAGAGCACTCCATTTGCCCCATTAACCATAGGACTTGAATTAATATGAATTATTGAAGCTATTTTTTGTTGTCTGCTTTTTGAAAACCATTTGGCTAAACATCATTGTTCCTTTCACAGGAAATGTCAATTAACCCTTTAGGATGATTGTATAAAATCACATAATATTTCCAGTTTTTTAAATTGCCTTAAGACAGAGTTAATAATGACATATAGATTAATTATTATGGCCCTTCTTCTCACTTCCATGGGGAAGAAAGAAGTGCTATGAATATACAAGCAATGGAATCCTTACGTGGTTACCATATATATATTTTTTTACCTTGCTCTATTTTCTTTTTCTCTCATTTACACATCCCTCCTCCTATGACCATTCTTATCATGTCACCATCAATCTTGGATTTTATGCTTCTGAACATTAAAAATAAAGCAGGGCATAGTCTTAGACATTCAGCCGCAAGAAAGTTTGTCTCATAGCGGAGCTTTAGTCATTCACAATTGACTGGCTAGAGAACCCCATTAGGTATTGTTTGATTTAGATGTATAAACTGGCTGGACCCTAATTGACAACCATTGTCAAGATCTGTACATCCAGAGCGAGTAAACCAGACAGACAGTGGACCTTACGTACTGATTCTTAAATATACATCCATCCATGCCTGAGTGTGCTCCCATTACACTATCTGTTTTCAGTACCGCTTTATCTTCTCCAGTCAATTTTGTTGACTGTGTCTCTCATGCCTGAAGTAAACTTTACAGGAGCAAAGATGAAAGTCACTGCTCTAGGTTGTATATCTTTTCTCCAGAGTTCTCAACTTGGAAACACTTAGGTAGGGATGATTCATAGCTTTGTGTTCTAACCTGATCACAAAGGAGACAGTATAAAGAAATGAATCTTGACTCCATAATAGCTGTTATCTGTCTAAACTTCTGAACAAGTTAAAATACTTCTCTTGAGACAATTTCTTCAATTGTAGGAAGTAAAGTTCTATGAAGATTAAGTGGGATACTCTATGTAAAGAGCTTAGAAGAGTGTGGGCACATAATATGTCCTCAATAAATGTTAGTTATTATTTTCTCACATGAACCTCAAGGAAACTTGGGGACTGCTGGTTCTTGCAGACTTCCAGAGCGGTCAGCACCCTCTGTCAACTTGCAGTGGGCTTCTCTCAGTCTTCCAGAATTTTCTGCTTTAGTCTGCAGGTATGACAAGGGATCTGATCATATTTAAACATTGAAGGGAGGAAGGAGGGAAAGAAAGAAAAAAAAACCAATGGGGGAGGGAAGAAGGAAGGAAAGAAGGAATGAAGGAAGGAAGGGAGGGAGGGAGGGAGGAAGGGAGGGAGATACTTTTTCCTCACAACCTTTAACAGGCTATTGTCAAGAAAGTTTCACCAAATAGTGATTAGCAAACTGTTTTTAGATTTTTGCAAAAATAGTTACAGATGAAACAGAAAGTATGTTTTAACACATTGCAATATTGTGTCATGTTTATCTTTACTCAGTTGGTTCAGTGGTTGGTATTGCCGCCCATCACCGTATCAACATGCAAAGCTTAGTTTTCCATTTCCAATATGTACTTTAAAAACATATATTAAACATTTCCCTACATATAGCATAGAATTTTTCATATAATATCGATATTTTAATAATACTTTTGCTTAACCCTGAAACTCTAGTTTTTCCATAACACTGTAAAATCATTTACTATCTTATTATGCGAAACCTATGAAAATTATACCAAAGCAGAAGATAAAACTAAGACTTAGGTATTTCTTCCTGGTTCTAAAAATGAAGTCTTTAGTCAAGAAAAGTTAAGTATGTATATTTACCCATGATATAATTTAGAAAGGAGAAGCAAAAACAATTGTTGGGACTTTTTAAAACTCTCATGATGGTTTACTATGATATTCATAAGCTTTTTTGGGGGGCTGGAGAAAGCTACAATGAGAAAAACCATAGTATGTACTATGAGGCTAAAGGAGACTATTTGGTCTTAGCTTTGGACAAATAAAATACTAAAATCCCATCTACAAAAGAGACACCTGGTTGTATTTTACAAATGTCATGTCTGTATAGCAGCTCATAAATATGTCTACATTTAACATTGATATGATATTAGAATTACTTCCAATTTTATTTTACTATAATAGTGTTTATTTATTTTTGCTTGTTGACAGTTTGCTTTATTTATTTATTTATTTATGGCTGTGTTGGGTCTTCAATTCTGTGGGGGGGGTTTCTCTAGTTGTGGCAAGTTAAAATAGGCAATGAGAAGACACTTTTCTATTCCTCCTGTTGGTCATTGATATAATTAACCGCCAGCAGCAAAGTTAGATTATTCTGTGGCCTTGAATTTGAGTCCAGCTAACTGGCCCCTATGGGGCTAATGCCCATGACTTTGCCTTTTTGTACTATACTTAATAGTACAGAAACATAGATTTTGTTTGGCTCCTAAGGGGTTTGAGCATTCTCTATCTAGTCTTCTTTTAGATACCTATTCTGATTCTTTTCTTTTCTCTCAGTTTTCAAGGAACAAAACTTGGCAGTAATTGGTAAGTGCTGATTTGATAAACTTTAAAAAAATCATATAGGCAATTTTTTCCCCTCTCTAGTAACAAAGCATCAGAAATACTTGAGAGAAAAAAAGGAAATGTCCTAGCATTCCTAGAGGATGTGGTTATTTATGCTCCCTTTAGGCTAAGAAATGAGATGCTATTTCTTCTTCCTTGTTCTTAAAAAAGAGAGAGAATGAAAAGAATAGATCAGGAGAAGCTTCCAGTTTTTCAGTCTTGTTAATGTGCCCTTCCCACCACTACAGAACCCTCACATTTCTCCTCTGTCCTCCTTTTCTCTCACTAGCAACAGTTTCCTGGGGACTGAGACACTAATAGTGAAAATAGGGTCACATTTGGAGACAGTTATGTGATATATGTTAATATCCACTCTGGATTAGCTGGGATCACCAATTTCATTCCTCTTGTTATCTATACCCTATGAACTGCAGTCTCCGGGGCAAAACATATTTAATCTGTAGTGACACATTGCCCAGGAGCCATTCAGTATTTATGTCATTCTGAATTTTTATTTAGAAACAATTAAAGCTACTTGGATTTCAAGAATTGTCTTGGTTTCAGGTCAAAGTTTATTTTTAGTAAAAGAATAATCTACAACTTTATCAGCATACAGTTAAAATAATGACTGCGGGGCTTCCCTGGTGGCGCAGTGGTTGAGAATCTGCCTGCTAATGCAGGGGACACGGGTTCGAGTCCTGGTCTGGGAGGATCCCACATGCTGCGGAGCGACTGGGCTCGTGAGCCACAACTACTGAGCCTGCGCGTCTGGAGCCTGTGCTCCACAACAAGAGAGGCCGCGATAGTGAGAGGCCCGTGCACCACAATGAAGAGTGGCCCCTGCTTGCCACAACTAGAGAAAGCCCTCGCACAGAAACTAAGACCCAACACTGCAAAAATAAATAAATTAATTAATAAACTCCTACCCCCAACATCTAAAAAAAAATAATAATAATTAAAAAAAATAATGACTGTATCTATAAATTGCTAGTTCTCCTTTTTCCTCTGACTACTTTGATCCTCTGCATCTGCAAAGTTTGCATGGACGTGCACACCAAGAACATACATGGTGAAGGATGTGGACGTGGGTGATGGGGGGGTTTGCAATAAATCTGTACTTGGTAGCAATAAGAAATTCCAATAAGCATTGTTTTCAGAGGATAATATCATTTCTGGAGAACAATAGGTCTATTTAGTAAAAATATCCATCAATTGAATTTTTAACATTTTAGATCCCAACGTGTTGCTGAGTTGGAAAAGACAGCAATGTTGTCATTTAGTACTAATGGTGTTTTTCCCATTGAATTTTTTTTTCCATTGAATTTTTGATTCACTGTAATACCTCTGAGCAGTGAAACAACGTCAAAGCACCTTTAAACTGCAAAATGTTGATTATTTCAAATTATTTTCCAATCTTTTACAATGATTCCTTTTCATCTCTGAAAATAAATACTTGTTTATATATTTTCATTGACGCCTGAAAATATGAAATCTTTGTATGACATCACAAGGCAAAACACAAAGTCCACTCAAGTCTGATCCTTTGATATGGACAGAGGTAGACAGAAGCCATGTCCAGCACCACTGGACTTCCTCAAAAAGCTAATCTATTACATAAATAAACTAACCATTTCCAGTGAGGGCAATGTGCATACAGCACAGAGATGGACTCCCTCTCTTACATTTTAGCTAGGCTCTTTTCATGGAAAGAATAGAAATTCATCTGAGTTATTTATGTATTGCCACATTAAAATGATATAGTTGGAAATAAGGAAAGAGTAATTTCATGAGAATCCAGGCATAGCCATTCAGTTATATGACCTGACAGCCAGGACCCAGAGAGAAACAGAATTTAGTAACCAGACGTATCCATGACCATCTCCAGCATCCCCAGAGCAAGTGTTTGTGACTCATCTACTCTTCCTCCCAGGGAGCAATGATTAGGAGTCTGCATATTTGCTTCTCTCTGTGTCATTATCAAATAGGTCATTCTTTCGTGTATATATATATAAATATATGTACTTAAGTCCTCTGCCTACTGATAGTATCTACTTCTGCATCTTACTCATAGTTATTCACCATACTCATCTCCCTCATAACTTCAGCTTTTCATGAACTCTAGGAACTCTCTCATTACTTATTTTTAGTTTTAGCCCTCACTGCTCAGTCTGGTTCTCTCTGTACTTCCTATTACAAATCCTAAAAAGAAGAATTTTAGGGCTTCCCTGGTGGCGCAGTGGTTGAGAGTCCGCCTGCCGAATGGGGACAATGGTTCGATCTCTGGTCCAGGAAGATCCCACATGCCGTGGAGCAACTAAGCCTGTGAGCCACAACTACTGAGCCCGCGTGCTGCAACTACTGAAGCCTGCTTGCCTAGAGCCCATGCTCTGCAACTAGAGAAAGCCCGTGTGCAGCAACAAAGACCAACAAGTCAAAAAAAAAAAAAGAATTTTAATTGCTCATTTTTAAAAATGTCAGTCCTTATCATTACTTCCTAACCCACATGGCCAGCACTGACTCAATCAGTTCTGGCTTATGGGGTCTGCATTGCACTGGCTCTTCAGCCCGGGCTGTGGGCCGGAGCATTTCACATAAAAGAGTCTGAAATATCTAGATCATCTTGTCTCAAACTATTGTCCTTTTAACCCACCATGTTCCCTGAATTAGTCTTTCCATTAGGCAAAAGTGTTATCTAAGAGAAATAACATATCAAGTTATTATCAGCCATAAACCCCCAACTCAAATAAATCGATGATACAGGCACCTGGCAAGGCCCTGAGAGAACAGGTAACATTGGAACATTGTTAAGATTTTATGGAAAAGATATTCAACTAGGTATCAGGAGACCTGAGTGTTAGTTCTGTCTCTGCCATGAACTGAATCTCCAGTTGGGCAAGTTGTTTAACCTTTCAAGGACTTGGTTCTGCATCTGCAAATCTGGGGGAAGGGCTACACAATTCACAAGGTGGTCCCCAACCTGAAATTCTAGGAGTTCCCATCGTGAGGTTTGAGGTCAGAATAAATATGCAACATGATGAAGGCAGTAGCCCTCCCAGGAGGTTTCATGTGAAGAGATCCCAGTGAGGAAGAAGGCATATCATGAATGGCTTCCTTGAGCTGATGTGTGCTTGCAGGCCTGGGCTGGGTCGAGGCCAAGCCTGTTGACTGTATTCAACACAATAAAATAGTTGAGGCAGGGCTGAGAGAGTCAAAGTCTGAAAGAATAGATTCCTAAGGGACTGAAAGTCAAGCTGTCAACCACTTCCAAAGATGCCATAACTTCTGTTAGCGAGCATACCTACTCTTTGGGAGTCAGGAATGTCTACACTCCTTTAATTGATTATTTGATTTATCTTTACATTCCCCTTGTTCCACTTTTTGGTGTCTATGGTGGGATGAACCCCCAAGAATCTAGATGTGAATGAAATTGGAATGACACTGAAAGATCAATATGTAACCTGAGAATAGACATGCAAAGTCATGGGAAAGAGGCAGAATGGCTCCCAGGCCAGCAAACTCCATGATAATCTGACTGAATATATCAGATCCAAAGAAAGACTACTTCCCTTTGAAGGCAGGTTGCTAATCACGAGCACATGGCCATGGGTGAGTGTCATAGGCAACTCTGGCTCTTGTGCTCATCTGAGCAGTACGCTGAGGAGAGAGAGTTTTAGTCAGTGGACTCGCACTATTCCAGATTCATTAGCAGAGTGGAGAGAAATGCCGGGGGTTGAAGCAAAAGGACTTTGAGTTTTTTGGACTCTCCACTAATTTATTAGAGATTGGTATATGGCCATTCTGGCTTTGTATCTAGATCCTTAAGTCCTTAATTAGGGTGCATTTAACCCTAAGAGATATATTTTCATTTGATGTGATAGAAAAAAAATCAAGTTTTGTCCTAGAAGCCTAAGGACCAGACACTGGGTGGTGATACATTGACCAAAGTGATGGATACTACACTGAGGTCTTCAACATAGAAGAATGTAAGTAAATTCCGATAGTCTTCCTATGGTGATTATCTAGCATTTATGTGCCCTCAGGTCATTCTCATACTTAAAATTTTTCAGCATTTCCACATTTTTACTTAGAGTAAAATCCAAACTCCTTACGTGCCCTACGAATTTCTACCTCATCTGCCTGCAATCTCGTCTTCTCTGACTCTTCCCTTCACTTGTATCACTCAAGCCACACAGCTCTTCTTTCTGTTCTGATAACACGTCAAGGTTGCCTCTGCCTGGGAGCCTTTAAACTTACTATTCTCTTTGCCTAAAATTTTTTTCTCTAACCTTTTTGTGACTTGCTTCTGCTCATTATTCAGGCCTTAACTCAAATATAATGAGAAGGTTTCTGTGACACCCCTATCTGATATAGCCCCTTCTCTCTATTCCAGCTCATTTGTTTTTGAAACATTTTATTTATGAAAGCTAATACTATCCAAAATGATTAATTTATTTCTTCTTCCTTTTTTAAAGTCTATTTCCCTCATAAAATATATATTCCACGAGAGCAGGATCTTTTCTGTCACGCTTGTTACTGTATCCTATACATATGTAACACTAATTTTAATGAAGATAACAGAAGTATACTTGTACAGGTATACTCTGGCCATTATCTAATTAGCATAAGTATCCCATCTCAAACTCACTGGTTTATCTCAGTCAGATGGTGACATTCCCATGGGATTCAAAAATAGTCCTGATTTTTAGGACAAAATAAATTTGTTTAGGTTGTGCTTCTCTCCAGAGCATTAATCCACAGCCAGTAGACGTTGAGCACTACAGAAGGTGTATTTCCTACCTGGAGGCCTGAGGCCATTGCACACATTTGATTTATTAGGAAATACATGAATCAAAATAGCTCTGCTGATAATGCCAGAACCAAGGCTAAACTGGGAAGTCTTTCATATGTTTTTAGTTGGATGGATAACTTGGATATGATATACAAAAAAGACTGGGAGTAAACTTTTCTAATTCTGACATCACTATGCATTTCAGGGGTTGAGAAGGCAGTGTGCCATAGTGGGAAGAGTTCAGACTCTGGAACAATAGGGCTGGGTTTGACTTCAGCTCTATCTGCTGTGTGCCCTTGGACAAATCCTTCCATTCTCCCTGAGTTCCAGTTTCCTCATCTGTAAAGTGAGATTAGTAATGTTTACATCCCAGAGATGCCTTTAGGGATGTAAATAATACATAAAGTGCCAGACACGTGATAGACACATGTTGGCCTGTAGCCACCATTGTTATAAAGCCTTCAAAGCCTTGCCTGGTATTGCGTTTTAATATTTGTTTTATTTATCTGGCTTCAGGTTATAGTGGTTGCTTCTAGGAACGTCAAGTTATGGCTGGTCATAAGAAGATGGGTATTGAGAGAAGAAAGGTAAAAAACTACATCACAGCTGAGGAATATTTGAACTGGCAGTGGATCCAAGGTGGCAGTGGGACTATGGTAGCTGGCATTCATGTGTATATACTAAGGAACTCCAGTATTTACATGGCACAGTTGCTCGCTATTCCATTCTCCTTTCACCGCTTCGTCTTTCTATTGCGTGTCTCTTTTCCTCACCTCATGCTTTCTGCTAACAAATGGACGTTGCAATTTCAGGTCACCATGACCCTGCATCTCCAGACACCACCTTCCCCATTTTGACCTGTCCTCTGCTTCTTACCTCTTCAGTCTTATGTGCAGCTTCCACATCCTGCTAATTGCTTGGTTCTTGGTTTCACTCTTCAATTCTGGGAAGGGACTCAGATTGATCTTACTCAAACTTTATTACGAAGCCATGCCACCATTCTCTGAATAGTCAGATGTTAGTTTGATCCACCTAAAGTTAACAGGTGCATATGCCAAAATACGCAAGTAGCAGCCGTTTCATGTCGTATGACTTAATACGTGACGTCTCTGGTGAGGGACCGTTGCTAGAGCCAAGGGTGAGGTGGTGTCATGTAGAACACAAACAAACAAGAACAATATTTTAAAGAGTCCTTTCATTCCATGTAGAACTGGGTATGGCTGGGGCAGGCATTGTGATTAGCTTTTAAGAGAAATATTCAATCATTTTTATTGCCTGAAATTTTAGACCCAGAAGGGACCTTAGACACATTTTATTTAGTCCAACCCTTTCACTTTAGAGATGAAGAATCCAAACCTCAAGTCGATAAGTCCCATGTGACACACAGCAAGTTAAAAGTTGGAAAATTAAATCAGTGAAAGAACATTGAAAAGAAATTGGGTTATTTACTTTGGAAAAATGTCTGAATGTACAAAGATGAATAAAAGACAAACCAGTCTAATAGAAATATCACCATCTAGTAGGGAGAAAAATTAATTTTAATATATTAAGAGAAATGCCATAATAAATGTATACATAGGGTCAAGATGCCTAATTATGGGGTTGGGAGATTTAGGGAGATTTTTCTAGAAAAGCAGATGTCTGAACTGAGACTTGAGGAGTTGAGTCATTGTGACACAGTTGCAATTGTGAAGCACGTTGCAGAAGGTATATTTCTGAGTGAGCAGAAAGTGTATTTTGTGGGAGTGCAGTGTGTGGAGGACACAGTAGTTTGGGCCATAGGTTGTCTAAGGGAAGGTTTGATGTCTCTCCTTCCTCTCCTTCCTGATCCTGCTGCATAGTTTTTTCCTCATCTCTGTTATGTTCACCTCCAGTGAATCTTAAAATCATGTTGCATTCTATCTTTCTGATCAGAATAACAGTGTGAAAATAATAACAGTTGTTCAAGAGCATGAAGAGTAGTGGAAGGTAACCGCTTTGAAATTTATCAGTTAATTCATGAGACACAAGTCGTCTGTTTCATTTGGGGGTGCCCAATAAGATGTGCCCTTGCCCACTGTTCTTGAGGGTGCTGTCATTTCTTCGGTGAAGGTCACTTTAAATGGTATTCACCTCTTCTCAGGTGTTTGCAATCTAGTCCAAGAAGTCATTTTCATACTTAATAAGCACACTTTCAATCCCTTCCCCCAGTCCCAAAGCCCTATAAGACACTACTCAATACCTCCCTCTCGCCCAGGATGACACCAAGCCATTGACTACTCTTCGGGTACTCGCCTTGAGCTAGCCACATACCACCTACTTTAGTGTGGTTCGTACTGTGTATTCTTAATGCAGCTCCTTTTTTTCCCTCTGTTTGTGTGACTCAGGTTATAACAAGTGATTCACACGAGGAAAATCAGTAGCCTGTCTTTTCAGAGGGTCGCACCACAAATAAAAACCCAGAAAAGCCTATGTAGATTCCAAAAAAGCAATTATAAAAGTACAATATTTTGAACTCACTGTCTAACAAAACCCCAAATAAGCACTTATTGAAAAAGCAAGAATTTTACATAGACATTTACATTTTCCACTTTCCCCTCTTTTTACGGATTAAAAAGTAAATCTTTGCCAAAAATAAGAACTCGTTCAGAGGGAGACAAGAAGGAAAAGCTGAATACTAAGCATTATTCAAGGCAGGAAAGAGTTTGATTCAATACATTTTACCGTAAATTTAACTACAGAGGTCAACATTTAAATGTAGTGAGGGATGCAGAATCCAATCTTAAGCAAAGTTTTCAAAATCTACCAAATCTTTATGGTTTTGTTTGTTTCTTTAATTTCGTTGGAATATAACATTTTTTGTCATTTCTGTTTAATGACGAAAATTAATTTGCAAAGGAATTTAAATCAACATCAATGGGAGAGGGACAAGAAGAATTTACAGGCTGAGATTAGCACTCCAAAGGAAAGAAAGCAGAATACAGCAATAAGCTCCCATTCTTGGTAAGCTGTAAATGCTCCTCTGCTTTTAAAATTCCCTAACAAGGTGAGCGAAACCGTTCCAAGAACACTATTGTCAAGAGACACCTTTGAACTGATCTATCCTGAAGAATAACCCCCAGAAAGGTAGAAAAAAGAATAACTTTCATATGTTTGTGGCCACACAGTGCAGTTCTGACTTCTGAACATTTTTCCCCAATTATTTTTGTAAAGTATTGATCGCAATTTAATTTTGTAGTCCCAACATGAGAGGCGCTTCATGCTGAAACGTCTCACAGGAGATTGTAATCAGGGTCTAGCCTGAAGGTGAAGCGTTCGTACATAGGTTTTACTCCATTTCTCCACTCTTCATCAGCTCGGGGATTGGAGCAGAGGGCATTCTCAGGCAGATTAATTTTTGACGATGGGATCGATGGAAGATGTTTTTTCCTCCTGACATTGAGTCATCTAATTTGCTGTTTATCTTTGGCTTATTGAGTTTTGAGCATTGTTAAATCATACCTTTCAGCTGTTTAATTTCATATGTGAATTTTGCATTCCCCTCTTGTACTTAGGCATAACTCTTTTACCTAAAATGAGCAGGCTGATGGGCCTTTTTTGACACAGGGTTACTGCTTTCGAGTCTGTTAAGTACTCCAAGGTAATGTTATGGTACTTTCTAGCCCTTTTTTCTTTGCTTGTGGCCATAGATCAGTTCACCTCTAGGGAAATCATTACTTGCCATCATTATTATCCCCAGCACCTTCATCTGTTCTCCCTTGTTTCCTGACTCCATGGCTTGATGAAGTACCTAGATGTTCCAACACCTTATCTCAGGTCTCATAATTAACCCCTTCATAACACGGGCAGAGGAAAGCATTTTTCCTGTGAAATGCTCCCTCTAGTTCAACACCGGGACTGTGATTACTTTATAGTAATCACAGCAGCTTTCAGAGTTTCAACTCTATCTTTGCAGTAAGATGTGAATTTTGTAAGTGTGCTGATAGCTATAAGAAAAATATTTTCCACATAGAGAAATTTAGCTTCCTCTAACCTTTTTGTTCCCCTCTTTTTAAAGGTAATCAAGCTATATCTCCAGACAACGCCTTATCTATACATGCTGAACATTTCCCATCGTGGAGATCTTATATCACATTTGTCATTCTACCAATTTTCATGAGCGTACTCGTAATTATCTAGAAATTAATAAAATATAAAAGGGTCTCTTTTAGCTTGAAAGGCATGTAACATATTTTAAACTTGAAAACAACATTTTAAAATGTTAACAGAATACACTGCTAGATTTGAATTTAACATTAAAACAATCTGTTAGGTTTTCTAATGCAGTAAATAAAAAATCCTATTCCATACTCCAAACCACTCATGGATTTGATTGAACACAGAGATGGTATTCCTATTATCATGAAGAGCCCGAAGCCAACCCTCAGTAAAACCAATTCCTGCTCTCTAACTAGCTGGATTTCCATGAGAAAGTCATCACATCTCTTTGGTTCTCTGTTTCCTTAACAATAAAATTAGGGAGTTTCTTCTAGATCTAAAACATATCATCTGTGACATATTACTCTGTAGTGTTACATACTTATCCACCTCTATCTATCACTCAAGACCTCACTTAAATTTCACCTGCTTCCTGAAGCTTTCTTTCCTACCTCTGCCCACATTGGACTCCCTATGTGTATAATTATAACCTCTTGTTTGGCATCGTTTTTGTATTAGTTTTGGTAATGTTTTTTGGTAATTAAAAAATGTTTCATTACTGTATATTATACAAAGGACCTATGATTCCATTTTATTTGTTATTCCAAAATCCTTAAAAAATGGCCAATATTTACTTTTTGAGGATGCATTTGATTTTTGGAAAAAGCACAAATTTATTAGTAGGTATTCCTATAATGAACGTGAATAATCAAGACTGGAAACTTACTCTTCAGGTAAACCTCTATATTATTTAAATTTCTTACTGAAATTGATAATGAATACAATTACAGGGGAGGAGGAGATCTCAAAATGCTTTGAGCTATGGCAGAGTCGTTAGAATAAGCATATAGTCTGATGAGGTAACTACTTTGGAAAGCAATTTCTATTTTGATATAATAATAATTATTATAAAGGCTGATTATTAATATAATAGTATAATTATCTAATTGTTTTGCTAATCAGCTTCATGTCCTTGTAGTCGTATATGATATGTCTTGTCTTAGTAAGTTACAAAGTCTTTCTAGGCAAGAAAGTGGTATTAATCTTTGAACACTTACCTTGTAAACATTTCAAGTTTTTCCTTAGTTCAGACTTTAAATTGTTATTAAAGATTCAATCAACTGAAATTTGCGAGAGTGTTTTTGTACTTCCTTAGCTGAAACCAGAGATGAGAATGAGTTAGCATTAAAAAAATGAGGAAATGAATTTTCTGCTCCACGGGAGAACGTATGAATTACACATGTAAATAAGAATTCACAGATTAACATCCATATCTACAAACATTAATGTAGGTTAATGTCTTTATGAATCATGCTGCAATACTTCAGTCCAAAACGTTTGGAAACAAGTTTGGAAAAGAAAACAGCTGGAAACAAAGTAATAGTCTGTTTCCCCAAAGTGTCTCTTTCCTTAGGATCTGAATAAGTTGTGGAGGTTGAAGGAGAATATTGGGCATATTAATCATGCTTGAGGCCAAGGTTTGGCCATCAACTCCCTGCATAAAGAGAAGTTCCCTGGTGATGCTGACCGTATCAGTTCATCAGGTCCAAGTCCTTGCCAATCAGATACTAAAACACACGAAAAACAAGATCAGAGGAAACAGACAAAACCTGTTAAACTTGTTTGGCTGTTTTCTGGAATTCATAAAACAGTAATGATAAGTTTGTTTTTTCAAAAATCAAAACCTAAACTTCTAAGATATTTTAACTCCAATATTTTGGCCTTCATTTCTAGTATATTTTGCAACTATTGTACACATCTAAATATTCTGTAAAGAGCTTACATATTTATATTATGTATAGTAAATAGGCCAATGTAGCATATTCATATCATAATAGTATAACAGTCCTGACAATAAATAACTAGGATAAATATTAATAATAAAATTAGCATGGAAATATTTAATTTATTGAACTTCTGTTAATGTGCTTAAAACAAACTCTGTGCTGAATATCATCTAATCCTCACTGCAACCCTGGGGGTGGCTACTGTTATTATAGTCATTTTATAGATGAGGGACTTTATCAGGGAGGGACCTTAAGGATGATGGAACCCATTCTATAAGTGAGAAATCACTTTGCCCAAAAGCAAAGTGATTTACGCAAAGCTACATGGCCAAGCCTCAGGTTAAAACAAGGATCTCCTCACTCCACTGGAATATTCTTTTTACTGTCATCCAGTCTCCTAGTGTGGTATGTTGCTTAGGAGATAGTGTAAACTTTTGTTTGTGATTACCTCATCATCTCACTGAAAGAAATTAGAGTGTGCATGAGAACTTTCCTACAGAATGTCGTTTAGATTATCTTCTTTGGAAAAAAAGGAAACTCACAGTAATCATGTTAAGATTGTGATACTGAGTATGTTTTTCTGTTTAAAAGTTACAAACATGGGGCTTCCCTGGTGGTGCAGTGGTTGAGAATCTGCCTGCCAATGCAGGGGACACGGGTTCGAGCCCTGGTCTGGGAAGATCCCACACGCCGCGGAGCAACTGGGCCCGTGAGCCACAACTACTGAGCCTGCGCGTCTGGAGCCTGCGCTCCGCAACAAGAGAGGCCGCGATAGTGGGAGGCCCGCGTACCGCGATGAAGAGTGGCTCCCGCTTGCCACAACTAGAGAAATCCCTCGCACAGAAACGAAAACCCAACACAGCCATAAATAAATAAATAAAGCAAACTGTCAACAAGTAAAAAATAAATAAACACTATTATATTTAAGGGCAGTCTGTTCCTTAAAAAAAAAAGTTACAAACATGATTTTATTTTCATTAGCAAGGCCTGGCCATAAACATATTTTTACTCTATTTACCATATTTTATTTACCATAAATTAAGTAAAGGAGTTATAACAACAACTAGTTATAATAGCAACTTAGGACAAAAGTCAATGAGAGATAAATCTGAACATTGGTTTAAAGAGACTTGTGAGGGGGACTTCCCTGGTGGCACAGTGGATAAGACTCTATGCTCCCAATGCAAGGGGACTGGGTTCGATCCCAGGTCAGGGAACTAGATCCCACGTGCATGCCACAACTAAGGAGCCCGCCTGCCACAACTAAGACCCGGCACAACCAAACAAATAAGTAAATATTTTAAAAATAACAAAATAAAGAGACTTTTGGGGGAATTCCCTGGTGGTGCCGTGGTTAGGACTTGGCATTTTCACTGCCGGGGCCAGGGTTCCATCCCTGGTTGGGGAACTAAGATCCCAGCCAAAAAAAAAAAATGAGTCCTGAAGGCTCTAAGCCTAGGTCTGACATGGCTGTTGCAGTTGGTGTGTTAAAACCATGTTTTATTCCTGATCTAAAAACTCCCATCTCTATTGTGAACAGGGACTCAGGTTCTAAAAGGGCTGAGTCATGATCTGTGATAAACTATTGCTGCATCCATCCTCATCTACATCCATCTCAAGGAGAGGGCTTCCTGGGCTGTGAGGCTATCTAGCTCTAGGATAGAACTGAGAATGGCGGTACTTCATTTTGAGTTCATTGTACATCAGTAAAAATATCTCTTCAGGCCCATTTTTATGTGCCTGGTGTAATGATGGTGTTATTTGTTTCAGCCCTTCTGTGCTGTAAATTATGCCCACTATTATCTATCTAGTCTCTTTGTATATATTAAATAATAATGAATTTTTCAAAAGTGCACCAAAAGAGGAAAAAGAATAAATTCTAAAGTCCTGAATAATCCACAACATCATAATTAGCGCTTTAATTAGTTAGAGGCAATTGTATTTTGTAAGACCAAACCATATGAACCTAATAGCCTCTTGTCTTGCATTAACATCATATTTTTAAAAATTTTTGGAACTGTGATAGGCCACGGTCAGGTTCATTGCATGAAAATTTTGAATAAGTCTAAGAAATTGAACATGGAAATAGTAGGTTACGTAACAATGGGGCAGAAAGAGATTATGAACCAAGATATTAAATTTGGGTAATTTGGCCACATGTAACCTATTCCAATCACTGCTCCACCAGCCATCAGTGACTTAAAATGCAATGAGTTCTGGAATCTTCTGACTTGGTGAATATTTTATTGGATGGCTAAGACCATCAAACATCAGGTATACATTCAGTGGGAATAAGAAGTCATCAGGGTGGTGCATCCCATCCCATCTTTATCTCTCCTTTATCTTGCCTGTATACCTTGCACGGAGTCTGCGTTGTGGTCCTTCTCACTAATCCTGGAAACTGAACCAGCTTCTGTGGTCTGGCCCAGCACAGTAACCTAGCACATACATCACCTTATTTGATTTTTCCAAACAGTACACGAGGCAGGCAGGAAAGGTGCTATTATCCCCAGTTTATTAAAAAGGAATGTAAGGCTCAAGGAGATTATGTTATTTAAATTTGTAGAGCCAGGAAATATATGAGATAAACTCAAATTCAGGTCTTTTGAATCTTATTCCTGTGCTCTGTGAAGAAGGGTTGATTGAGCTGCTTCCTTTAGAATGGGCAGGTACTATAGACCTAGCCAAGTTGTGAATTAACAGTATAATTAATTCCAGAACATTTTGGCTTGTTTTCTCCCTACAAAGCAATGTTCACCTTTTTTATTCTGTGGGCTAACCCATACATTTTCACTGGCTGCACTGCCGTGTTCAGTGCCTACTTGTCCATAGTCAACCACATATATATCACCATGTGCTAAATATAACTCAAGATACAGTTTTATGGGGAGGAGTTTTGGAAGGGAATTTATATAGAGAGAGTTGATTTACAGAGTTTAAAGATATTGGGAATAAAAATAAAAACAGACAGTCCAAATAAACTAAAGATAAGACATATACTCTTAAGAAGGTTATCATATAAGAAAGAAAAATATCTAGTATTTATGAAACATTGTTTTCTCCTCCCTAATGTCATATACCTAGACAGCTAGCCATCTGCCTGTTCCCTTGGAAATACTATCAATTTATGATGGCTTAATAGCCACAGATGATGAATTTTACTTTACGATCATTTTGTCTTTGATAAGTGGGAAAGCCTAATGCAAGACACACTAGGTAAAAGGATAGGAGAGAATATACATTTTAGTGC
The DNA here is from genome assembly GCF_003031525.2 of Neophocaena asiaeorientalis asiaeorientalis. Classification (NCBI taxonomy): domain Eukaryota; kingdom Metazoa; phylum Chordata; class Mammalia; order Artiodactyla; family Phocoenidae; genus Neophocaena; species Neophocaena asiaeorientalis. The sequence goes on from NW_020176571.1 coordinate 12,466,234, forward strand.
TAGCAATACACTCAAGGTCAACAATACTTAGTAAGGTCTGTTATGTGAATCTATTCATCACTTGGTCTAGAAAGACATCTATGCTTGAATGAAAAGTGTAGTTTGGGTAGTTTGCCATGAAGAATAGGAATGTGGGGCCCCCAAGAAGAGTTAATGTAGTTTGGAGAAAGGGGTAAGCCTGGGTAGAAGTGTGAATGCCATTTGGATTTAATATCTATCTGACACTGGACCAATCTGAAAAATAATCAACTACTTGGCTAGGTCCTTACGGATAATTAGACTTTATTGGAAGATGAAAGTCAGTGAGAGCTCTTAGCCTTAATGATTCAGGGAGAGAAGGGGCCTAAATTGACCTGAATCCCACACCGTTTATTAATCCACCTAACCTCTTTTGTTCTACATATGACCACCAATTTGGGGACATTTTCTGCTTTTCTTTGGCTCTTTTCCCCTTTAGTGCTACTTTATATAAAGTTTCTTTCGTAGTGTCTCATTCTCTCTCTCTCCTGCCCACCAATTCTTGGACATTGACTTTCATCTTTCCTAAGGCATCCACACCACTGTGGCAAGGCTGACTTCTTTCACTATAAAGATTACTCAAGGGCTTCCCTGGTGGTGCAGTGGTTAAGAGTCCGCCTGCCGAAGCAGGAGACACGGGTTCGTGCTCCCGTCCGGGAAGATCCCACATGCTGTGGAGTGGCTGGGCCCATGAGCCATGGCCACTGGTCCTGCATGTCCAGAGCCTGTGCTCCGCAACGGGAGAGGCCACAACAGTGAGAGGCCCGCATAGTGCAAAAAAAAAAAAAAAAAGATTACTCAATATTCTTAATAGCCCACTGGTCTCCTTATCTAGCAACGCAGTGATATTCTGCTAATTCAAGCACCCAGAGAAAATGTTTTGATGTAGTACCTTCTTTCTAATTATACTCGGAGGCTTAGTTAAAATGTTAACTTTTCAGAAAGACTGTCTATGACTGTAGTAGCAGAATTAAGTACTACTCCTTCTTCTGGGAGTAACCGGTTGACACAATTCTGTGAAGGATTATACGGTCTTTTATAAATTTTAATATACCTGTCTTCACAAATAAAGAGGGAACTTCTACAGACAGGGGCCAAATCTCCCCCATGCATATAACACCAGCACCTAGTGGGTCAATGAATATGAGTAGAAAGAACTGCTCAAACTTCTTTTGTTAAAATCATGAAAAACAGAGGATTGAGACCAGTTATTCTTCTGTAGGCAAAGTGTTTGGGCCTGTGTTATTTGTTAGAACATAAATGAGTTGGCATTTATGCTTATGGAATAAGTTGGAAATCTATAATTGTAAATTCATGCTGATTTTAATGAAATCAAAACTCAAAGTGTGAAACCATCCAAATAAATATAATTTTCCCCAAACTGCTTTGATATGAAAAAGACTCTTTGGCATAGCTCCAATTAACTATCTTAGTCACCCACACAGAAGCAAAAAGCCTCCCTCCATCTGATTATAAGTTTCTGCAAATAGCAAAAATGCTCAGAGCATTCCTGGTTGTTCTCTCTGTATGTGCATTTTCCCGACCTGGAGCAAATAGAATGGACTGATTCTGTCATTTGCATGGACAGATCTGATATATGTCTCACTTTTCAAGCTTTACAAGTCCTATCGAATATGGTTTTAGTATTAAAAAGGAATCACATAAAATGTGTTCATAAATGTGACATTTTTATACTTAGTCCAATATTTTATGGCCAAGGCGTGTATTCATAGTTTAATTATAATAGATTAAATGACACTATTGGTGTGTTCTAGTCAGCAGTTCTTAAGAGTATTCTTTAAGTGTCTTTTTGTTTTTTAAAATGTCAAGCTTTGGTTTCATAGTCTTCCACCCTTTGCCCACTACTGGTATCCCTGCTTCTGTTAATTGTTCCAAACACCTGCTACAAACTCAGCCCCTGAACAAACAAAAACTACAGGGAACTTGACAGCAAAACAAATATATACAGATATAGGAGTTTTATAGAACCTGCCCTCTTACTAAATGTGTAAACACTCAGACTGAAAAACGAGGTTGTCTACAGATGTACCTCCTGGCAAATGAGAGAGAAGTTCCCCACTGAGGCCAGTTTATGGAGGCAGTGAAGGCCCGGGAAACATGTCTCCTTACCCCTTGACATGGTGCTCCAGATGGTTGCGTAGACACAAGGCAGACCCAGTCAGCTGGCTCATTTTCTATCATGAAGCAAAAGGAAGTAACTCACCACCATGGGCCAGAGCAGGCTATTTCTCCATCCATGTGTAATAGAACAGACAGGTAGTTTTGAAGGTACCCGCCCCTCATTATCTGAATGAAGGAACTTTTCCAGCACCAGGCATATATCAAGTGTCTCCCAGCAAGATTAGAGCCTCACTAAAAGTAAGAGCATGGTCTTTTCCCAGGAGGTGATAAATTTCCTGTGCTAGCAGCAGTGAAGACTTGGGAAGTGAATAAAGAAATGTCTCTGTGCATCTCTTAGGGATGTCATATACGGGCACATTCAATATAACTCACATGAAAAAGTAATGTCTGATGGTGCTTGGGAAAGAGAGACAAAGAATGGTAGGGCTTTCAGCAGCAATTCAGGGAGGAAGCTGCCATCGATGTTTTTATCACTGAATATACGCAGAGATTGTCTCCGTGCTCCCAGGCCCCTCCTCCAAACGATGGTAGACATGAGCTGGAAGTGAGAGTCTAATTCCTTCTAACCAGAGGACCTAATTTTGAAAACAACACTGAAGGCAAGAGATACGGGCTGGGCGATTACTTCTTATTTAGATATATTTTTAAAAATTATTATTAATCAAATAAGGAGAATTCTTTTTCAATTTTTTTAAATGAAGAAATATCTTTGTTTAATTGAAGTATAGTTGATTTACAATGTTGTGTTAGTTTCAGATGTACAGCGAAGTGATTCAGTTAATTTTTCTTCAGATTGTATTCCATTATAGGTTATTACAAGATATCGAATCTGGTTCCCTGTGCTATAGAGTAAATCCTTGCTGCTTATCTATTTTATGTATAGTACTTTGCATCTCTTAATCCCATACTCCTCCTTTGTCCCTCAAATAAGGAGAATTCTTAACATCAATGTTTTTCTTTACTTTCACCTTTTTTTGAAAGCTGAGTGTGACTTGGAGCCCCGCCAGCACGGAGGCACAGAGGCACTTCTTTGTGCAGTATTGTTTCTGTGGGTAAATGCCAAGACTGGCCCTGGGCTAATTGAAATGAGCAGCTGCCTGGGTCACATGAGTAGAAGGCGCAAGTATTAACAGGTGCAAGGGGGACACGGGCTTTTCCTCTGTCAATATTGAAGTAAACAGGTAATGCTGTTCATTTGTCTTCTTAAAATGTAAAACTTCAGGCTCAAATTGAAAGCAGCCCTTGGCATCTCCTATGCGTCTGTCAGTGAATCTAGGGTGCCTCCAGCTTCCTGAATTCAAAACCAGGCATGTACTCATGTCCAGGAGAAAACAGAAGTTTGGGGGCACTCTCTTCAGGTGTCGATGCTCTGGATGGATTGCAATATCACAGGAACTTGGAGCTGGCATTGAGGTGCTTCCCCGATACAGATTGCATCTTAACGTTGTTTTTCTTCAAGAAGCCTCTTGTCGGGGGAGAAAACCTCTCTCCCATTTCTGATTCCATTCAGGGCCACTATAATCTTGTTCTTGTTTCCTTACTTGGGGCATAAAAAGCACGAAGGCCGGCCCTGCTAAGTGTTTCATTCCCTCTGTGTCCCTGGTTGTCTCTGTCAAAGAATTTGAGCTGAAATGGTTGCTGGGAGTTAAAAAATTAACATTCTTGCCACAAAAACTTCAGATTGGAGGAAAGAATCTGTGAGTGGGGTTTAATGATCCATCAGAGCAATAGGGTTTAATTTTAGACCAGAAATATCTTTCATTTATGTTTATTAACGTGTGAGATTTTTCAACAGAGGAAAAAAGGGAACTTGGAGCTATAAACCAGAAGCATAAACAGCTGATTTTCTCATCGGGGACAATAGCTATTCTAACTACACTGAGTTGGAGTGTTCCGGGATCCACAAATGTTCATCTCTATCAGAGGTTCTTATTCCAAACAACCTGGAATTCTGCCATTTCCGGAGGGTGGATTAGATAAATGCGGGGTCTTTTTTCACCTCTCCAGAGCATATTACCTGAGCATTTTGACAAGTCTGCTGTTTCACATAATGCATTGTTCATTTTGTTTTATGTTCTGTAGACAAAATAATACTGAAAGACCTAAACCACATCTGTTCTGTCTTAATATTTGGAGTCACTTTGGTACCCAATGCATGAAATTTTGTATGGCTCACCTAAGACATCCCACAAATCCCAAGAGAGATTATTAATAATGTTAATCAGAAATGTCTTCTTGGGACTTCTCTGGTGGTCCAGCAGTTCCAGCAGTTAAGACTCCACGCTCCCAGTGCAGGGGGTCCCGGCTCGATACCTGGTCAGGCAACTAGATTCCCTCATGCCACAACTAAAAATCCCACATGCTGCAGCAACTAAAAATCCCGCATGTCGCGCCTAAGACCTGGCACAGCCAAAATAAATAAATAAATATTTTAAAAAAGAAATGTCTTCTTGTTGACTCTCAGGTGAAGCTCAAGAAGACATGTTACTGTAGCTTGGGACCTTGAACTGCCACAGCATCTCCTTCTTCTTGCTGTCACTTTAAAACAAAGCTGGTGAACTGAGCCGGTTGTCTTTTATGAACTTGTACTTAAAGAAACAAGCCTGATTTTCTGGTTTTCTTTCATTTTGTTTTGCTTTAAAGAGCTGGCATCTGAAAGACAGAGGATTCTAATTTTTGTCTGTTTTACTGGAATCAGGGCTAACCTGGCACTCCACTATAACATTCACTTGTCAAGGAAAACGTGAAAGGTGAGGGTGTGCATGATTCATCGTAGCTTCTGGGTGTGAAAGCAGGGCTGCACACCCTTGATTTGTGGAATCAGCATTGCCAGTGGCCATATCATTTAGACGGAGAAGCTGGGAGGCTCAGCGCCCCCCCCATTTATCTCTATGGGCCCCCCTGGAAACACGCACATCTGCTTTTCCATGAGCCATACTTTATTTACTGAGCCTTGCTTTATTCCAGGTTAATTTGATCCTAAATTTTTTTCCTAGCTCATCACCCTCTTTGGCACATTATTGAATAATTTAGCCATGAATTACTGATCTGGAGATTCTGGGATTATGTAAACATTCCTGAATGGTAAATCTCATTGTCCAACTGATGGATTAGTCTGTCAGATCTTTATTAAGCACCTATTCTATGCCAGATATTGTTATTCAGCCTGGAGAACTCTTAAGTTGCTCATGGTCTAGAGGAGGATGCAAAACACATTTGCCACCAATTAGAACACAGTGCTGTGAGTGCCAGAGTGAGGGAGGCTGATGAAGCCGTGTCTAACTCAGTCTTCGAGATTAGAGAAGCTTTCCCACAAGTGATATCTTTAGAGCAGGCATTTGGCAGGAGAGTAGGTGTTTGCCAGGCAGAGGATTCAGCCTAGACAGAAAAAGGAGGCCTCATAGAACACGCTTATTTAGGGAAGAGTGAAAAGTTCAGTGTGGCTGGAGCACAGGGCATACAGAAAAGTGGAAGATGAGTCTGGACTACAGGAAGCCATGTTTGCTATTTGGGGGGTTGGAAACGATGGAATTTTAACTTTACTTTAACGCGGTGGTGCGTCCACTCAAACTGAGTGCATCCTTAGGTTGTTAACTTCATGTAATGAAGAAATACTCTGAAAGAATAACTATAAATGATTAAAAAAACATGACCTATATGTAATACCTAGGGTAACCTAGAAGAAAATAAAGTGAAATGCATACATTTGATATGCAAATTTGAGATAAAGGTGGTATTCATTAGAGTATGTTCTTTCTTCCCAGAATTCTCTGGCAAGACTAGCTTTTATATAAAGAGCATATCTTCCCCCCTCAATATAGCCACTGTTTCAAACAAAACATCTGCAATCAACATTGGCCAGATTCCCACCACTAGGTGCGTTTCTAATGTGCTTTTCATTTATCTTTTTATTATGTATTCTAGGGGGCTTTATATAGTAAGGGATGGCATACGAAATACGAGGCTAAATGTTCCCTTATGTATTGTGTGTAGCAGGGATAGAGATGGCTTTCTACAGAGCCAGAAAATAACCTCCTTCTATCAAAGAATATGGAAGCTCTGATTTTTAATCCAGGAAATAGAATTTCAGGGTAATAAAAAGAGTTTTGCATCTTTAATTCTCTAAACAACGACGTTTTTCTTTGGTTTCAGAGATAGTGCTCGACTTGGTAGGATCAATGGGAAATGATAGCCATTCTCAACTTGAACTTTCTCTTTCCTTTGATCTCATAATAGCATACTAGGTAATCAATTGGGAAATTTATCCATACTACCTAGCTTTGGTCCCTCCTCCCAGGCCTTTTAAGCCAGGCTGTCATATCTCTAAACCCTACCAGATCATTTCATAATGGTAAGTCTAAATTTTTTGTGGGATGCCTTTTGTTTTGGTCTCCCCATTGCCTTAAATAATAACTCTTTGTATTAGTCCCTAGCCTACCTCCCAGTTTTGCCAAACCACCCTTTCTCCTACCAGGGTGGCACTTACAGGCCTCCAAGTGGACACAAAACTGAAAATTTTACCTAAAGAGTGATCATCAATGAACAAGTGGTTTTCACAAGAGTCAGCTGCAGGCTCCGTGTTGAATATATACAACTGGCTGACAAAGAGAGACCTCGCAAAACATGCTTGGGAAAGGTAATGATATTTAGCCATTTGGGGGAAATACTAAGAATTCTAAAGAATCTTAATATAAATAGAAGACATACCATTTTGCTGGATCAAATTGCAATATTGACAGATATGGACACACGTGTTCATTTGTGGCAGAGAAAATCAGATTATACAAACATCATGGGCATCCCCCAGCAACATGAAACCATTAGCTCTGGTGCAAATTGGCCATGAATTAGTGAAGCTGAATTTTTATTAGAAAAAAAGAACTTTATTGATATCATACATAAAGCAGCAATATAAGATACAGTGCTCGTTAGCTATGGTTCTTAACACATTTCACACCAGGATGAATACTGTACCGACTTCTGAGCTCCACAACCAAAATTATATGTGAAAGCATCAAAAATGTTCAGAGGAAAGCCACCAAGATTATCCAAGTTTTGGAAAATAAGACCTTTGAGAGAAGATCAAAAGATTGGGGATTATTTTGGATGAGAAACGATTTCAAGATGATCTATGAGTATTTTAAGTTTCTTATTAGAGAACAGTTGATAAGCATTTTTATCTATCACTACTAAAGGCAGAAAAGAAGGGAAAAGGCTGAAAGTGAAACACAAAGGATTTAGGTTTGAAAGGAGAAATGTTGGCTGAAGAGGGCTGTCGACCATTTGAAAGGGTTATTTCGTCTCCATTTAAAACCTGGGTGGGATCTTGCTTTTACTAGCAGTTCCTCTTACTAGGATAGTCTAAATAATGAGCTATTTCCTTGTTTAGGGACACTTTATTGAAGGAGTTAAAAAATGATTTTATCCATTTAGTTTTATACTCTGACTTTGAACAAGACTAGAAGGAATTTGTAACATGGATGGATATACAGTAATTCCCCTACATACATACGAACGAGTTCCATTCTGGGAACACGTTCGTTAAGTCCAATTTTGTTCCTAAGTCCAGCAAAGTTAGCCTAGGTACCCAACTAACACAATCGGCTATATAAGACTGTACTGTAATAGGTTTATAATACTTTTCCCACAAATAATACATAAAAAACAAACACAAAAAATAAAGAAAACATTTTAAATCTTACAGTACTGTACCTTGAAAAGTACAGCAGTACAGTCCAACAGCTGGCATACAGGGGCTGGCACCGAGTGAACAAGCAAGAAGAGTTACTGACTGGAGGAGGGAGAGGAGGCGGGAGATGGTAGAGCTGAGAGATCGTCAGCGATAGGAGACGGAGGACAGGCTGCACTTTCACTCACGCCTGACGCTGATGGCACAGGTTCTGGTTCCTTGCTGGATTCAATTCTATCTACCCTCTTGAAAAAACGATTCATTGATGTCTGGGTAGTGGCTCTTTTTTTCTCATCACAGATGACACGGTAGCACTGGATTGCATTCTGAACGGCTGCTGAAGCCTTCATGTACCTTTCTACGTTTGGGTCCTGTGCCTCAAAAGCTAACAGTGCATGTTTGCATCTTTGAAAGCTCGTAACTTGAAGGTTTCTATGTAGGGAATTACTGTATTACCATCTGTCATGGCACTTCCTGTGGTTCACTGTGTGTGAAAGAACTAAGTGGATAAATGAAATTCAAAATTTCAGAATCATCAATTCCATCTAGTTGTAACCACAGTTGTGTTTTTGAAGGACAAGTGGAAGAGATGGTTTTGAGAGAAGTAAAGGCATTAAAGAATAGTTCTTGGGATCATGTAGGACTAATAGAAACTGGTCATTTTGGTTAGAATTCTGTTTTGGTGCTAAAAAGGCAACCCTGAAATGATACTTTATTCAAATGAATCTGGTGGGTTAGGGTAACACATGATCTGTCAATCTAATTTCCTTAATCAATTAACCCTTGCATATCCTACCAACTTCAGATTATATTTAACATTTTAAGTAAGATTTTACACTTAAAATAGAAAGTAAGATCTGTCTTATGATTTCAGTAAGTTGTCTAAGTAACACAACTTAAAGAGTACAGAGTAGTACCTTTACCACCCAGCTGCACAAAATCCAGTTTCTTCAGGTTCCTCATCGTGAACTTTCTTTTAAAGTGTGAACACCTATATTTCCAAGTTCGATTCCAAGGTCATTCAAAACCAGTGTGTCTAAAACTCATCTTCTTCCCCAAAAAACTACCAACTGCTCCTGTATTGACTGTCTCCTGAGTGTCTTTGAAGTGGACCTCCTCTCCAGCTCTGCTCTATTGCTTTTAAATCATTCTTTTCAACTGCATCAACTGGGCTCCCAGCCTTTAGTCTCAGCTGCCCCCACTTTACCTTTCATAAGGCCGCCAGACTGAACTTCCTGAAATGTAAATCTGATCGTGTCAATCTCTGCCTTGCAATCTTTCAGGGGCCCCTCATCATCTAGGGCAGTGATATCCACACCTGATGAATCATTAGAATCACTGTGGAGTTGTTAAAATGTATAGATTTTAGGGTATGACAACATACCTACTGAGTCAGAATATCTGACACACACGTATATACACACGCACGTATGCATACATAGATATACACACGCACACATCTATACTTCTAAAGCTCCATAGATTTAGAGACCACTATCTTACACTGGTGAATGGAAACAAGGTCCTTCATCATTGGATCTGAATCTGTAACTCCTCATGTCAATTGAAGTTCCTTTAACCCACTGAAGTCTCTCCCACTTTGAAGTCTTTGCACGTGTCCGGCATAACTTTCCTTCCTTTTCCTAATCTACTGGAAGCACCCCTACTTCTCAAGACTCAGGTGATTTTTCTCAGAGTTTATGGCTGATGCCCTCAAAATTAGCCACTCCTTTCTTTTCTGCTCTCAAAGTATCTTGTGCATACTCCAATACATCCCATAACTATGGAGCTGTTTTACCCTCACTTCCCCAACAGACTGCGAGCTACTTGAGGGTAGAAAGTATATCTTGGAGCTCTGGCATGGTGTTTCTTCGTTCGTCTCCATCCCTTTTCTCTCCATGTTCCTGGATGTTGTAACATGATTGGTGTATAGAAATTACTGAATAAGTGTTCCTAGAAGCATAGGGAGGAAGGAAAAATGATGGATGCCTTGGAAGATACTGAATTACTAAGTTAGTTAGTTCTTCTGCTGATAGAGGAACCCATAGCACTTGGACTCTGGACAGAGCGAAGAATAAGATTAGTTTGGAAGGTATTTAGGAAATGGAGAGGTCTTATTTGAGGGACATAAGGTTGAAATGAGATTTTGGATTTACAACCAAAAAAAAAAAACAACCTCAAATTAATGGATTTCACAATTTTATATATACACTTAAATATATCTATATATTCTTAATAGGGAAAACAGAATGAAGTGGGTGACTATTTCTCCAATTAAGATAAAAAAGAACGAAACCTATTATCTACCATCATTGTATTTTCATAAAGGCTATTTGTATATGCCCCAAAAGTAGGAAAGGTAAATATCGTATTGAAGAACTATTTTTGAATAAGTATAGTTGTGTAAAACATACGTAAATATTATCTTTCTTTTTCTTTTTTTTTTCTTCAGACAAGAGAAAAACTTCAGAGATCAGGAATGATCTCCAGACAAGATTTTGGGAGAGGCAGAAAAACTTTCAAAACTTCCTTTATATCCAAAGCAGGGATCTGACATTATCTCCTCAAGGTGAAATAACCTTGAATGGCCTGACATTTGCACAATGGCTTTCTTTTTGATCTGTCTGTAGTTCCAACTAATTACTTGAAAATACCTTCGCTATTTCCCTGCATCTTTCTACCTATATTACTTTATGACAGTCTAATAAGAACTCAGCCTTCCCCACTGACCATATGTAAAATTAGATAAATTGTAATATTCTAACGGAAATACTAACTTTATGTCAAAAAGTCAGGGTAGAGTTTTGGTGTTATGTAAGATCAAAGAGAAAATAAGACACATATACGAGAAAATTTACCTTCTGCCTTCTTTTGTTAGAGGATTATGGGTTCTCATGTGACAGGAGGGAGCTAAACTGGGAGGAGAAGAAAGGAAACCATAATGTTGGGTCTTATAAACTCAGTGCAGTTTCCCTTCTCTGAATCAGGCTACAGCTGAAGTCAGATAATGTACCCATAAAATGTCTCAAGTTTCTGTAAACAAATATGTCAGTTAGGGGTTGCTTTTGACCACATGTAACAAGAACCTAACCACAGTGACAAGATGTCCAGAGGTAAGCTGGACAAGTCTGTTCAAATCTCCCATTGGGATTTGCTCCACAAGCTCCCACTTACATTCCAGGTGGGGAGAAGGGACCAATAGAGAGGAAAAAGTGATGCTTGGATCAGGAAAGGCAAAAGTTATCCCCAGATCTTCCAATGACTCATTTTTGCATCCCATGGTAGAGAACAGTGTCAAATGGCCATCCCTGGATACAAAAGAATCCATGAAATGAAAATGTTTGCTTCAGCACATCACTGCCCTGTATGCTGTTAGTAAGAATGAAGGGGAAAAGGGCATAGACACCTAGCAAGGTGTCCCACAAGCAACCTATAGTCTTATGGGTTTTTCTTCCTTAAAAGCCCAAAGAATTTCTAAAGCAGGAATTTAACTCTGCACTTTGAAGAGCGATGTGTGCCTTACGTCCAAGGTGTCATCAAACAGGGTATACTTCTTATTCTCTTTTCTAGGTTTTCTACATTAGCTATAATAATTTAGGGTAAAAATCTCCACATCTCAAGAGTCATATCTGACCTTTCCCTCTTGCTCCCTTTACGTTTAGCCAACTGTCATACTTGGTAATTTGTCTCTTTCCTATTGCTTCTCCCCACTATTCCCACTCATCTTTTATTTCCCAATAGCTATTATGCTATGTAGGTGCTTATCTCTTTTTTACAAAGTTCTCTCGTCTGAACTATCAACATCCTCTCTTGCCCCTCCCTAGCCCCCCTTTACATTTCAGTTAGAGTCAATCTTCTTAAACTTTGGCCTTCATTATACTCTATATCTTTTCAAAATCTTTGATCATTTTCTATTGCCTTTCAGCTAGATGAGTCACCATGAAACTAACTGCTTGATGAATTTAATTGAGACTGGTCCCTGTAAAACACCAACATTCCCCCCATCTGCCAATGATTCTTCAAGATTGAATCAAAATGTCTATCGTGAAGCCTTTTCTAATGCGCCCAGACAGAAGATATCACTTCTTCCCCAATGTCCCCATAGCACTTTGTGGATAGCTCTTCTATCTAGGTTATTACCTTTCATGGTTAATAGTCATTGGCTTGTCTTCCCTCGAGTGCAAGGATTATTTATTGTATTCCTCAGAGGACATGGAGGAGACTCTGCCATGCAGTAGGTGTCCAATAAATGTCTGTATGACTGACTATATGAATATAGTGATTATTGAGTTCTTCTGGCTAAATAACAGAAATGAAGGTTATCCCAGTATAAATGCTAGGCATATGCATGGCAACACACACACACATACACAAAATCTCTGAGATGAAAAGAAGAGAGTAAGAACATATTTTATCACCCAATGTCTCTGACTATGGCCTAGATCCCCAATTTAATTTCCTCTCTGAATTTCAATATTTTGCTTAGAAGGAATTTTCTAGTTTGTTTGTTGGATGCTCACCTGTAATTGTTATTCTTTGCCCCATGTCTACCTATTGGGGCATAAATCACCCCTGAGGCTCACCCACACTGATTAACCTCCATCAAGGCAAGTAGCACTAAAGAGGCTCTCATAGAGCTTGGAATTCGTAAAAATAATAATAGTAAAAATAACCCCAATACTATTACTAGGTGTTATGTTAAGGACTTAACATAGATTGTTTCATTTGATTTTCAATAAACCCTATGAAGTAGGTATTATTACCCATTTTACTGATGAGAAAACTGCTCAATAGAACTAATTTTTTCAAGATTATTGTCACTCTGATGGCAAAGCCGATGCTGCTAACCACTATGTTTATGTCTTAAATGGTTTCAATGGAAAAAAAATAAGGGTTAATTTGGTCTAAGAAAATTGTGTTTTGAGATAAAGAATCACCATATTTACCTAAAAAGTAATCAAGGTCTGCATAAACCCGACGATGAGAGTGTAGCATCAGTAAGGTCTTGTCAAATATCCTTAGTGAAGAGTGAGGTAAACTCTTGCAGATATGGCTGATTAAGTCATGGTATCAGCTCTTGACTTTCCCTTCTGTTTCTTCATTCTCTTCTTTTCAATGTCCAATGTCCCCTCCCTCTAAAATGATTTCCTCTACCTTTGCTTTTACACAGCAGCTGTTTTGCTGCTGCAGTTTTCAGGTTGAGTACCCTTTTCTGGAACAGTTCACCTTTGTTCACCTTGTTGTGCTACTCTCTGCATTTTCTCGCAAGCTTTTTATTTTTGGCTTTCTGAGTTTCTAAGATAGTATTTTTCAAAACAAATTTTTTGATTGACACCTACAGTAAGAACTACAGACACACCCATACACACACACACAAAATACTTGAAACATAACCTACTACTAAATCCACCTGCAATGCTTTCCAGTCTATGAAAGCATGGGTCTACAACTGTACTCAAATAGGGAAAAGTTAATGTAAAGTACACAAAATAGTTAAAATATTAATACAAAAAAGCTAAATAAAATGGTATACGTGGACTGTTTCTTCTACTGAACGTAGAGTGTCAATTCATATTTGCCTCTATTTTCCAAGTAGAGAAGATTAAATGTAGAGAATTGTAAGTGAAATCATACCAAAAACACTGATCAACTAGTCAACACAGGTGGTAAGGCATTATAATCAGTTCAAAAGAAGCTCCAATAATTTGTGCAAGAAAGAGGATTAGCCGAGTGTCCTAATAGGAAATTTGACTGCATAGATTCAATTCCTTATTTCTTGGGAGATAAAAATCTCTAAATGATCCTATAGCTTATAATAAGGTATTAAAATGGCATGCCTAAGCTTTCAATAATGTCAGCACATATCAATTTAAGAAAAGCATTGAGTTATGGGAAATTATAACCTATGTGAAAGACTTAGACTTTAAAGAGTTCCATTGATGTAAAAGAAAAGTATGATTATTAAATTATTGGCCAACTGACGGCACTGGTTCAAATTTGAATCATTTAGGTCAGAGTAGCTCACTCTTGTGCCCCAAAGTTCAGATAGTCAAAAACACAGACCCTGTAACCTCAGCTAGTTGAGAGAAAATTCTCTAATTTTTAAAAGGAATTACACACTATTAAAGTAATCTTAGAAAGATATGAAGCAAAATATAGAAATATTATTTTAAATTAATAATATTTGTTACAACCTTAATTTTTTTAAAGAAATTTTGACTCATAGTGAGAATTTCTGTCTGGTTTTAAAGAACTGAAGCTTATTAGATGGCATTTTATTGGAATGCTTAGAAGAATTTGACTAAGATTCTAATCAATGTTTAAATGGTTGGATCTGATTTATTAAATTTACAAGTTTGGCTTACTAGCTATTTAAATGGTGTACAAATATTTAGAGAAATTACATTTGTTAGAGTGGTATATTTAATAAATTGGGCATTAAACGAAGAATAAATAGCAGTGAACATTATATTTTATGCACCAAAATTTCTCTGGCAGAAAAAATTTAGAAATGCCTAATATGGTGCTACACACATGCAAGGCGCCCAACAGTTTTTTTTTTTTTTTTTTTTTACAAAGTTTCCTGGCTTTTCCCATGTAATTTTAATTTCATTTTCAATCCCATATTTTATTTTCACGCGTCAATAACTGCCCCAGGCGTGGTTTCTATGTCTTCGCCGAGCCCCTGCTACTATTCATACTAAACTGGGGATACTCTAAGATACTAAAGGAATTATAGGTCAAGCTTAACTTTGAGACAACCTAGCGGCTCCGCCAAACTTTCTTAGGGATATTTTAGCAAGTCATGTTGAAATTAACCTAAGGTCTCACACAATTAAAAATCCTTGGGTCTTCCACTGTGCTTCCCAAGTTGAAGAACTGCACATTGTTTATGCAATTGTGTATGACCATGTTCTGTCGTAATCATCACAGCTCTAAACTCTTCAGATTAAGTACTAATTACATACTGAAAATACAGGAACACTTGCAGGGTGGAAATTCCCATTAGGATCACTTAATCTGGAATGATTTAAGTTCCAAAGGATCCCAATACATGGAAGTGGCTGTGGTGACGGCAGCAAGAAGTTGAAGCAATGGAAAGAAGGAGGTCTCAGATTTTTCTGTGGTCATATGAGAATGCAGGTAATTGCATTTTGCTCTATGTTAAGGATAGCTGCTTTGCCCACTATTGCTTCAACCTGCCGTTGTAAATCCGAGACTGGAGAGTTCCTTAATTATTTGGCCGCTGATCTGGACCAAGCATCCTCGACACCTTGTGTATTTTAGACAAGTGAACACATAGTTTGACACAGATTGCTATTCTGACTTTCGGTTTGTTCCATATCTTGTGGAAGTAAGTTATAAAATATCAAAGACGGGTAACACACTAATTTTATTATCTTGACTTTGGAGAGCAGCGGTCTAGCCTCACCTCGTCACAGCATGAGTATCCTGCTGCAGACAACTGCAGGTTTCTACTCATACTCTCGTCTATGCTGACTGCCTCTTGTTCCTGATACTGCTCTACTAGGGATCCTCTATTATTCCTGGCCCTGTAGCCTCAAATAAATTTCTTAAAGGTTGAAAGAAGGAGCTCCTAAGTGGATTGCATGTAGGAAAATATGATCACTCTTATTTCCAATTCTCATTTTCAAAGGTGGCATTAACTCTGAAATGTTTGGGATTTTTGCTCAAGCACAGATTACTTCTAGTTTTGGGCTAGAACATAATAATAATAGTGATGATGATGATAATGATATTAATAAGAATGAAAACTCTCTGAGAGATAGATCCAGAGTCAGAAAACTTATGTTTAAATCTCACTATTTAGCTGTATGACCTTGGACAAGTTAAGTAAGCTCTCTTTACTTTTATTTAAAATCTGCAAGACGGGGTTAATAGAACCTACATTAGGAGGCTGTTGTGGAAATTACCTGGGCAATGAAAAAATCTCATGCTACTACTTACACTACTTACTGAACACTTACCATACATACTACATGGTAAGTGTTCAGTGAGTGTTACCTTTTGTTAGACACTACTGATGATGAGGAATATAATGTTACATGTTACAAATGGACAGTTTCATTTCATGTGATTCAAAATCTTTTGCAGAAGCAGGGTTAAAAGAGATTTGGATAATCTATTACCTGCATGCCTCTTGCTCCCATCTTTCTTTGTACTGTGTGCATTAAGTTTGGTATAGTTAACGACGACCGCCTTGCCAATAAAGCCAAAATATTCTGCAATCTGCTCCGCTATGCCAATTTCGTGAGTATTCAGCTCCTCAGCCCAGAATACCCATTGTGTAAAAAGTGCAATGAATTCCAGTTCACTTTTGATTACAATGATCTGAACCAAACACGAAACCTACTTGATCCAAGATGATCTGGGCTTTACAGTGTTGTGCGTTACGTGATCTGCACGCTGAAAATAGGAGTATCTTTGAATTTCCTTTTCAGAAAACAGAATTCTTTTAATTAACATTTAAAAAAATTTCAGTATGTGTAATTGTTAACACCTGCTATGTGTTGCCAACAGATGTTTCTTACTTACCTAAGGGAACTGTCATAATTATTCTATAAGCTTAGTGAAATGGCATTTACCAAGATAGTTGGGAAACTTTTGTTGGTGACTTTGCATCTAATACTTGGCATTTCTTATAATCTTGTCCCCTATCACTGCCAGCTCCCACACCTCCTCCCCAACCTGGCCCACCAAAGGCAAAAAAGTCCTTTTGGGGGGTTACCAAAATGTTTCAAAACTGGTCATGCATATTTTAGTCGTTGTGAAAAGTTCCTGAAATTACGTGTATTCTAAAACATTGGAAAATTTACTTTTGTTTAGCAGCTAATCCTTCTAATGTTTAACATGGAAATCTTACATCTTGATTATAAATGTAAAAAATATACTTTTTAGAAAGGTAATACCCTTCCAATAGCTTGGTTTCAAAAGAAGCTACAGCAAAAATGAGATTTTTCTTGATTTTTCCCCTGACCATTTATAAGGTTTTATAAGCAGTAGATATTCAGAATTCTTCATCTATGATACTAATCACACAATTACCTACAGGCACATGTTAAATATGACACTGGTTTCAGCCAAATAATGGGCGAACTGCAAACAATGAATAAAGAGAGGCAGCTCCATTTATAACGGCTGTTTCAACAGAGCGCTACTGTAATCATAGCGATCTGAGGGTGACTCATTAATTAATTGATGTTCTTTTTTATTATGTGCTATTGAGTTAATGAGTAACTTGTGTGAGATAATTCTCTGAACACATTGATTACTTGAGATATTTTCTGGGGCTTTCATACCAATGACACGCTGAATAGCTAGAAGACGGTATTTGATTTGTGTGCTTGTTATTCGCAGGTTTGAGCTGAGTACAAACCAGTGCGAAGACTTCCTAAAGTTATCTGATACGCAAAGTATCCTAGGTTGGCCTCACAAGGAGGCTGAGTGCTCAGGGCAAGGCCTGTCACGTAGTAGGTACTTAATAAATGTCATGTGAAATAATAGCTGTATTAAAATTTTGCTTCCTATTACCTTACATTGCATTAAAATCACATTTAGGAAATATCTGTAATGGCATTTTTAAGAAAAAGTAATAATCAAAGGGCTTTTGCCAAAATTGTATTCTGCGTTAATGGCCTATTACAATAAACATGTACCTTGTCTCTGCAGCTTAGTTAAGTGAACACTAAGTATGTTTGGCCAGTATCATTTCTATGAAATTGTTTAAGTGACTATCCAGAGAGTGGTTTGCCTAAAGTGATAGTTAAAAAGAAATCAGCTTGCCTATGGTGTGTTTTACTACAGATGTAATTTTTAGCACCCTGGTTCAGTGAAGGAACAACATTCTTCCTGAAAATGTAGGATTTAGTTGAGTTTTTTGTTTTAATTCATTATGCAGGAACCAGGAAATTGGAAATTTAGTCTGACAAGAGCAACGCGGTTGCTTTCAGAAAGATCCCTTAAAATTCGTATAAATGTACAAAATTATACCCAGCAATTGCTACCTTCATTTTTGACAGTTTTATTTTCCCCACAAAAGTAAATAGCAACAAACTACCTAGCTCAGAGATCCTAAATATAATATTTGGAGAATGCACCTGAGGTACTTTGCTTATGATTTACCTTTTGAAAGTAAATGTCCTCACACACTTTTCTTTTCCTTTTTCATAGTATGCTTTCCAGATATCATCTTAGATTTTGCCCATTAAGTGCAATCAAATAGTGTAATACCCCTTTTATTAAAAACATAAATCCGAATATTAAAGAAATGAATGAAAGAATCCAGCAGATATTTATTAAGCAAGATGAAAGTGAAATTACAAACACAGGTCAGCTTTTAAACTCAGCCAGCACTCTAGTGGAGTGGAAGTGCCTGGTCCTTCATCATAGGCAGCCTATATGAGATGCGTGTTGGAAAGGGAGCTTTCGCTGCTTGTGAAATCAATGCTCCATCGGAGATGTTCTACTGGAGGCTTCAGATAACAAGCTAAGTGACGTCAGGGCTACACAACACAAAGGGGAAAGTTGACAACAATTCAGGGACTTTGAGTAGTCAAGACAATTAGCTTAGTACTTCAGTCAAAAATGCTACTATTTATGGGCAATTAGCTGTAAAATGCCCTATTTCTGTCTTGTTCCACCATTTTATGGAGATTAAAGATAATCTAAGGAGATTAAGGCCTTAATCTTTAATCCAGGTGAGTAATTTTGTTTGTAGTAAAAAGCATAAGAATTAATTCCCAAAGGATTAAGCAAAAGACCTTGTTGGTCTTTGGGTGGCAGGGATAATTGAACAGCTTCAAGAAGCTGAGAGAAATTTGGTCCCAATTTACAAGAATTTTGACATATTGATAAGCATATGCAAAACGATTGAAATCTAAAAAAGATGATGCAGAAAGATACTGACAATTACATTTTTACATCCACATGAATTTCAAACAACTCTTAATGGGGATTAGCAGGGATGTGCTAGGAAAACCACTTCTTACATATCTCCCCCACCTTCCACCCATTTGTTCTGTTTTGCTTTTTTTTGGTTTTGGCTATGCAAGTCTTTTCATGAAATAAATGTAAGGCTCAAAGGTTAAAATAATATCAATAGTTATTTTGTGGGCCTCAAACTGTTATTTTTGAAACTCTCTTTTGGGGGTATATCTCAAATTTGGAGGACATGTGACTTGAACACTCAACCATGAAGCATCTGTAAAAATACATATCGCTCACTTTTCACAGAACCGTTTTCTTAAAAATGAGAGGCAATATCCAGATTCACATGCATGTTCACAGTAAAGCTTTGTTTGAAAACAACTCAAATCCACACCAGCATGTTTTTTCAGTTTAATATGTTGGCCCCAAACCAAGAATTCAGGTATCACATTTAATTTTTATCTGCAATGCATATTCGGCAGGACAAAGTATGTATGCAAGTAACACTGGGAAATATTGTTTCCTATACAAGTGATCAAGAAAAAAGAAGAATAGAAAAAAGAAAGCCCACAGCACTAAAAGTTGCTCTAGTAAAAATATGCTTCATTGTGCCTGTTGAGGAATCAGATCTGCTGAAAAGTAGTTTTGAGTACAGGGAACAGAAGCAATGAAGCAAAGTGTGAGCAACCCCAAAGAAAGGAACACAGTCGCAACTTTATTTCCTTAATTGTAATTGAAATAATCAGTCTCCAAAATTTTTGTTTCTAGAAAGCTTTCTTTTTTATCAGCTATCATGTAGATAAGGGAATAATCTTTCACCTTTAAAAAATGGAATGACAGATTTCAGCCCAAGTGTGATAAATTCTGAGTGGGTAATTACTTAGAGAAAGCAATGAGAGTAAGACACATCAAACTTTTAAAGTGTTCACTTTTGAACATTAAAATAAGTGGCAGGTAAATACAGAAAAATATATAATCACCAGTTCTCAGCTTTTTATCAATCCCTTTGTTTCTCTTCTTCTAGAAGATTCTGTGAGCACTATGTTGCTCTGATCAAAAGTGACTTCACTCCTCAAATATGATCATAGATGCAACGTGCATTATCATGGTTTCAGTAGATCCGCATTCAAAACCTTTTGGTGCCAGAAATGTATCAAATCATAAAGTTATTATACGCTTACCTCTTATGGAGAGATCTGGGCAAAATTTGTACAAGAAATTTATCATTTTAAAATTATCTCATAATTGTGGTAACACTTTTTTAAAGTAACCCTTTGGAAAATTTTTACATGATACCCAAAGGCACTAGCTCACATAAGCGGTGAATGGCTAAAGGAAACAAAACAAAGCCATTTATTAGGTAAAGAGCACACACAAAAAAAGGGTATTAAAAGGATAACTGTTAAGCTTTAAAGTTATTCTAAAAATGGCACTTTTCACGTTGGTAAAAAATGAAAGTGCTTTAAGATGAAATTTTTATGCATTTTTTTAAAGCTGATCTTTAACCCCCTGAAAATAGGGGGTAATAATGAGAACACTGATAGACTCTAAATCATTGTGGCAATAAGTGGATGTTGCTAAAACGCTTTGTGTGTCCTTCTTTTTCAGTATTTTTAATGTTGATAGACTTGCTTTATATGTGTATCATTAGTGAGATTTGCTCTTCAATTCTTTACTAGAAAGTTACAGCTCATTTAAAATAGCTGGTAGATACAGAAAGCATAAATATACCGTAAGTTTAAACACTGATTGTACTAAATGCAACAATACAAAGAAGCAAACAGAACACAAATGGTAACACAATAAAACTGTATTACATTTGTGCTTCAAATATTACAATACATTATATACAATAGTCCAAAATAAACATCTCATGCCAAGTGACACAAAAAAACGAATAGCAAGCAAAAAAATCCAGCAATATGTACATTACTTTTTTCTCTTATAATAAACATTCAACTCTGAACTGGGGCAATTTCACTACATACAGATGCAGTCCGCCTTTTATTCCATATAACCATCCTGCTTTCCTATATCTACGCTATTCAGTTGGTTCCTGTGTCAATTCTTATATACACGTGGAGCAAAAAAGATAAAAGAATGGAGTGCTTTGTATTCTTAATGGGGTGATGTTGATAGATCAGCGAACCTGGGGTGCATAACCTTCTTTCATTAAACCTTCCTCGTAGTCCGTCTGGCAAAGGATCATGTTATTCTTTAGGAAAAATTTGTCTCCAACACAAAATCTGAAAATATTTACAAAAATAAAATGGTTAAGATGACTTCACTCAGATCTATAGATTTGAAGATTTCTTTTCCTAATCATCATTTCATTATTTCAATTTATGGTAATTCCCTGAGTTTGAAAGTTTGGCTTAGAAAGTTGCCTTGGTGTCAAAATTAAACCATTCTGGTCATTTAAGGAAATGCTACACACAAAATTTGAAATCCTACTTTTATATGTAAAACTCATAAGAACATTGAGGAAAACACCTTGGGCAGCAAAGGTGATTTTTTTTTTTTTTTACCATATTGGAAAGAAAAAAAGAACTGATCTATATTTACATTCATTATAAAACAATGATAATAATATTTCACGGCAGTGATTATGGACGCTTTCATCATTCCCCTTTTATCCATTTTATAAAAAAAGTAAAAGGCATTAAAATGAATCAAATGATTAGAAAATAGCCCATTTTAGAGCTTCTCACTTAAAGCTTCCTTTTACTCTGTTATTAAAATGTGATTAAATTCTCGTAATTTGGAAGTAATTGTTCTGAAATGAAAGTTATTTTAGCATCAGACTCAGATGCTGGGCCATATTCCTTTGTCTGTGGCAAGTTCACCAACTATGAAGTAGTAAATGTATTTCTTAGAGTACTTCCAATTAAACCAAAAGGAGTAACCTGATGAACTTCTTAATATTGATATGATAAATAAACTAGTTTCCAGTAGCTAATTATGTATTTTATTCTATAAAGCATTGTTTAATGTGCAAGATTGTAATGTTTTTAATAAGTCCTCTTTTTGTATAATTTCCCAGTGGTGACACTTTGGACACAATTAAGGTCAGAAAAAATGCTTGTGCTGTTTCCGGTACATTTAACAATAAAGTAACTCTGGGGAGATTTGTATATATTTTTAATTGTAACAATTTAACCTTCAAACAGCAGTGTCTGGTAGAGTTGACCCAGTAAAACTACTTGTAATTATATAAGTTGACCTCACTGACCTTTGATAGTAGTCTCTCTTTATCAGATAGTCAATTTCAAATGATGTTCAAGCAGAAATCTTAGTGGATAGATTAAATTGTGTCATGAAAGCCACCCTTTAATGTTTTGTGAAGTTGAAGGTTTAAATGAGGAGCAGTTGGGCTGATTTACATTTGCAAAGATTGGAATGCTAGACAAACAGAGAACCTATTTATTTTCCAACTGGGTAGCTTTGGAAATTTATCCTTATTCTAGCTAAGTAGATAGAGGGGAAAATAGTGTAATAAAAAAAGTAGTTTGAAAAGAATTAGCTTTCCTCTTAAAGGAAGATTGGTCTGTTTATTTGTGGAATTTACTTTTTTTCCCCCAGGATTACTGCCTGCTGATGATGCTGATTGAAAGTACAGACTACGCCCTGATCTTGAAATCCTGCAGTTGTTTGTGGTCAAGACTATTGGATACAATGAACATTCAAGTTTGGACTTTAAGTATATCTTCTTTTTATTAGTTGCAAACTATAAACTTGAAATATTGTGCTTAAAAAGTAGTGTTTGAATAAACCAGTTTTTGTAGATTATCCTGATCATTAAGATATGTTGAATAAAAGGAAATATTTCTTTTGTTGGGCAGGGGTAAGTAGCCAAATTAGATACTTAGCTTTTATGTGAGATTATATAAAGTAGCATGCAGAATATATTTGATTACTGTTCACATTTTTCACTTTATATTAATGTTGAAATTAGTTTGAACTGACTAATAAGCTAATAATAAAATATCCATCAAAAATAAATAATTTTAATAAAATACTCTTGTGTTCCAGCTGATGTTATTGAATCTTATTTTCCCCTAAAAACTGACTAAACTGGAAGTACTTTTTCAACTCCATACTGTCTAAAATTTTGCTTTAATTTGTTAACAAGCCTCCAAATTCTATTTGCTATCAAATAAAAATGTGTTTTGTTTTTGTTTTTTTTTGTCATGTTGTGTCATGTCATCCTTACCTTCAGGGGCCTTGAAATTTAGGTAATTTCTATTTGTAGATTAATACAATCGGAGTAATTATAGTGAGAAAAGCACTGAGCCAAGAGCCTGGGGATTTGGTCCTGAGTCCTGTGGCTCTCACCTACTCAATGCAAGATATAGGGTGTATTTCATACTCTCTCTGAGTCAGTTCTCTGTGGGTAAGATAAAACAACTACATCACTGGATGGTAGGAATGTTAAAATAAGAAGTATATGAAAGGCAGAGAGACATTTGCAATGAATAGGGTTCAAATTCCAACCTTCCATTCACAATATTGAAAATGAAACTTCAGGATTTTTATCTTTAACATCAGTAAGTTGGCAGTAAAGAGTAGAATTGTAATATGTAAAGCCTTCCCTCAATGTTTGGAATGTAGGTAATTAAAATAATCACCTTTTATAAATTACTTACTATGTGCTAAGGCTAAGCATGTATATACAGTGATCACATTTATTCCTTAAATCCAACTGAGAAAGTAAATATTAACATTGCCTTTTTCAGATGAAAAACCTAACACTTCCAGAATTTTAAAAACCTGCCCAAGGTTCCATAGCTAGAATGTGTATGGTAGAGGAAGGAAAAGCACCCTGGTCTCTTTGGATTCAAGATCCATGCTTTTACAATTCACAATAGCCAAGACATGGAAACCTAACTGTGCTTTCACAGATGAATGGATAAAGAAGATGTGGTGCATACACACACACACACACACACACACACACACACACACACACACACACAGTGGAATACTACTCAGCCACAAAAAGGATGGAATAATGCCATTTGCAGCAATATGGATGGATGTAAGAGATTTCTTTTTAATTTTTTGTTCATTATGGATTTTTTTTGCATCAATTTTTTAATTAATTAATTTTGGCTATGCCGCATGGCCTGTGGGATCTTAGTTCCCTGACCAGGGATCAAACCTGTGCCCCCAGCAGAGGAAGCATGGAGTCTTAACCACTGGACTGCCAGGGAAGTCCCGAAAGATTTTCATACTAAGGGAAGTACGTCTAAAAGAGAAAGACAAATACCATATGATATCACTTACATGTGGAATCTAAAATGTGACACAAATGAACTTATCTACGAAACAGAAACAGATTCACAGACATAGAGAACAGACTTGTGGTTCCCAAGGAGGAGGGAGGGGTAGGGAGGGATGGATTGGGAGTTTGGGATTAGCAGGTGCAAACTATTATATATACAATGGATAAACAACAAGGTCCTACTGTATAGCACAGGGAAACATATTCAGTATCCTGTGATAAACCATAATGAAAAAGAATATAAGAAAGAATATATATATAGTATAACTGAATCACTCCGCTGTACAGCAGAAATCAACACATTGTAAATCAACTATACTTCAATTTAAAAAAAACAAATAAATGACTGAAAGCAATTAAAAAAAATCCATGCTTCTACCTGGAGGCGGTAAAGCATGAGGCTATGAAGTTATATAGGTTTTTTGTATTATTATTGCTTCTTTACATAGCTTTTCAAAAGAGAGCCTATTATTCAATGAGATGTTTGCAATATAAATGGAATTCATCTAAAATATTCCTACCTGAGATATGTTGATACTAATATGTTGTCAACTGGATAAAGTACCTTTTATGTGCATATCAATTTATACTTAAAGGTCAAAATGAAACAGAACATAGGTGAGGAATGTCACACACATATAACTTAAACAAAACAGCTTTGAAAGCTATAGTTAAGAACAGATTATGATTGTTTTGCAATTAGGATTGATATCTTCCTTTAAAATGTCCTATATATAAACATGAAGAAATTAGAGGAATAGCAATGCAGATATCGGACACCTAACAAAATGATCTATAACTGTGATTTTGTAAGAAAGGCTAATTTCCAATGTTCTATAACCAGATCCTGATGAGATTTAGCATTTCAGAAAAATATTATAAAAATAGTGATGGCCAGAGGATAGCGTATGTATATATAGTAATAGGTCGGGCTAAAATTCTTGAAAATAAGCTGATAATCTTCCTTATAAATTAATCTTAATCGCTTGTGATATAGTCAGTTCAATTAATTCTGCCATCATTAAAAAAATATGTTAAGGAATAAAAAGATGCCCAATCAGATTATTAAGCCACCTAATCTAAATGTTTTAGAATTAATCATAGATTTAATTTCCAGATATTTTGGAGTAACTCTAGTTGAATTCATACGGTCTTAGAGACTTGAAAAGTACAGACAATAATTAAGAAACCATCACTATCAAATACGGGGCTTAGAGTAGTTTTGAGCAGGTTATCAAATGCCTCTGCTAGGAAGCTTTCATTTGTGATATCCTCTTTAAGAATGAAAATGTTAACTTAGTCATCTTATTTTTCTAACATTAGTGACTGCCTATTATAATTAATTTCCATTTCCACAGCACTTTAAAAAGAAAGGGGATCCATTCCATATTTCCAATGTCTCTACTGTTCTATTTAGCATCCTCAGTTACTAAAAGATGGAGATTTTGATACTGTACTGTGTTTTCAGTAAGAAGTGCAGGTTATATACTCATTGTACACCTGTGAACAAATTTACTGTCTTTTCCCAGTGACAGCCCAGTTGTCATCACACAATGCATTCCGAACAATCTTTTCTGTACCAAGTTTCACTACCCACGCCACAAATCCTATTATCAATTATTTAGCATCTACCTTTTTTTAACTCCACTATATCTACTCCCATTTATACCCACTTTGTCAGAAAAGCAAATCTTCTTCTCGAAACAGGTCAGGGTCCTCATACTGACTCTGAATCCAGAGATTAAATCCAGACTGCCTGTGTTCAAATTTTGAATCTACCCTTTTCTATCTGTGTAATCTTGGGCAAGTTATTTAAATTTTCTACACTTCAGTTTCCTCACCTGTAAAATGAGGCTAATAATAGTACCTACTTCTGGGTTATTTTGAGTATTAAATGAGTTAGCACATGTAAAACAGAACAATGTCTGGTGTGTGATCAGCACTGTATAAAAATATGCTCTCATGATTATTTGCTAACAATAATCTTCTCACCTTTGCTTAGCTATTCCCTAGCCAGGGATATTTCTCCCTTTTTTCCATCTACGTAAATTCTAAAAATTCTTTCTTTAAGGGAATATAGGAGTACGGGAGTAAGAGGTACAAACTATTAGGTATAAAATAAGCTATACGGATATACTGTACAACACGGGGAACATAGCCAATGTTTTACAATAAATATAAATGGAGTAGAACCTTTAAAAGTTGTGGATATTGTACCCCTGTAACATATAATATTGTACAGCAACTGTACTTCAATCAATCAATCAATCAAAATTCTGTAGTTTCCATTCCCTCCATCAGTATTCCCTGACCCCGTCAACTTATTCTGATCTTTCCCAAAGCACTTATTTATTGGTGTATCATTTACTTTGGCATTTCAAATTTTCTCATGAATGTGTAACAGGTTTCCCACTCTGGGCAGCAGTGCTGAGGTAAATGACCATGAGTAAATTTTCTTTTGAACCCTCTGAAATACCACCGTAACCTGTACTACCACTTGAAGTGGGTGGGCCACAAATGTTGGTGAAGAAAGACTTATTCTAGAACTGAATAGCCTTAAAGAACAAAGATACTTTTGACGAATAATTTAAATTTGGACTCATGTTGACTTTAGTCCACTGATTTCCTACCTTTACAATTTCCTCTCTCTACCTCATATTCCTCCACGTCCCTACAAAACTCCCTCTCTAATCTCTGAGCACACTGAGCCACTTTTCATTTCCGGAACACATTACTTGCTTTCACACCTCCATGCCTTGCCTGCTTCTCCATCTGTCTGGAAAATCCTTTCTTCACTGCACCCAGCCTTCTTCACTTCCTCCACGCCCCCACCAGACACACTTCCTATATCCTAACCAGTCCTAGAGAGTCCTTTAACACCCAGGACATCAACCCTTTGGTGCTTTCTTAAGACTTCAAGAAGCACAGACCTCTCTTCCCTCAGTATAGATCTGTTTAGCATTGATTACATTCTTCTCTTCTGTGAGTCTTTGATGTCATGTCTCTCCCTAAACTCTAGATACCCCTAAGAGAGAAACTGGATTTTATTCACCTCTGTTTCCACAGAGCCTAGCACAGTGCTTTTTTTCTTTAATGTTACACAGTTCTACATATTTGAGGCAATTTCATTACAAACAAGCATTTTTCCCCTTCTCTTATAAAACCATCATTTAGTTTCCTAGAATTTTCTAAGGGGGGGGTTTTACTCATCTTTAAGAAATTAACCTATTACTCAGAATTTTCCAATTCTGAATGAGATTCATGTTATCATACAAGATGTTCAAAATAACCTTCTTCAGGTCCTTTCAAAATAGATGAACTTTTAGATTTTAATTCAGGATTCACATTTTTAGCCTTACCCTTTTAAAAAGGACAGAGAAGATCACCCATCTTGAAAGTTCATTGTTACTACCATCTTTTTTAAACATTCAGAAATGCTTTAGAACTTAACGATATTGTGATTAAAAGTTAAGATGAAATGACTTGCTAAATAAAATTATAAGCATTTATAAAATCATAATTTCAGGGGTCAAGAAAGTTTGCTTAAGGGAAAGTGCCTGTAAATTACCTATTGGCCTTGTGTGTCACTTGAAAAGGTGCAATACTAAGACAATGATTTGGCTACTATGAGTAGAGGCTCCTGAGGCAGATGGCTTTATTGGAGAGATTTCCCAAGCAGACGCCAAAGGATAAGGAGAGTCTCCTATATTGAAAACTTCTGGATTCAGAGTAACAAAATGTGTCTGCTTTGCTTGACTGATGAAGATTAGCTGACTTCTTGCATTAAAGAAGTTTGTCTTGTAGAGACGGAAGTGACAAGACAATAACTAAGTGTTAATTGTGCATAACCAGCACTAAAGATATTCAGTCCCATTATGGCATGTAATAAATGAAGCGCACACAGAAATATATTAGGTACTTTAATAATGATACTAGAACAGTATTCTGCAGCAATAAGAATGTGAACAGTTTTAGAGTCAAAATTTAGGAGTGTTTGTCTTACTTGACTGAGTTCCACTGAGGAGACAGACGTAATTGTGAATGCAGTTTTTTATTTCAATGGTGAGATAAAATTGATATACGATTTGTAAATAGCATCAACAACCTACAATTACTTTGCATCATAATAGAATTCAGGCTGGGTTTAGCACCTGAGTGATGTTTTAATTTTCTGTGTAGAACACGGATAAAATAGGTAAGCCTGCCCTAATAGAAAAATGGACAAAAGGAATAAACAGGCAGTTGCCTAATAGGAGAAATATCAAAGCGTCACTAGTAATCAAATAAATGCTAATTAAAAATGATAATGAGATACCATCTTTCATCCCTCAAGGTGACAAGGATTTCTTTTTTTTTTTTTTTTTAAGGATTTCTTTTAAAATAATAATTCCCAGTGTTGGAACTTATGTGAGGGAATGCATTGTTTTTTCTTTTCTGGTGTGAGAATAATTGGTATAACTTTTCCAGAGAGCATTTTGGCAATATATAATGTAAGCCTTTAAACTGTTATATGGTTCGTCTAATTAACTATGCTCCTGTGAATTTAGCCTGACACAGATTTGAGTATTTGTTTATAAAGTCCGCATTAGATTGATAATACTGATGCTATAAAAACTTGAAGAAACAACCTACACATCTGATGACAGAAGACTGATTTAGCAATGTATGAAGCTTTATCCATAAAACTGAACACAAGAAAGCTTAAAATGTCATAAAAGAAATTTTAAAGGCAGGGAAAAATGTACACTATATTAATGAAAATGTCCAAGTGACAAACATTAGGATTCTTCCTTGTTACTTTCCTTTAAGATGCTTAAATGTGGTTATAATATAAAGTATATGCTATATATCATTTGCCACATATGCATAGAAAAATGTATGGCTAGCCACATACCAAAATATTAAAACAATTTCTTTTAGAACAGTGAGACATGGGACAATGTTATTCTTTATCCCTTTCTATTTTCTAAATTTTCCTCTATAAGTATGTAATTGTTTATAAGTAGTAAAGCAGTAAATGTTATTGTTGCACAAAGATAACTCTATTGTTAGTGAATGCTATTAGTGGATGAAATGTGGTAAGTAAACAAAAATATTCTAAATTTACTACTAATATACCTTTAAAACATATACACATAGAGGCTCATGCATATTAATGAGTCTGTAAGGATGTGTGGACATTTGTGTTTTTGTATTCATATCCTTACAATAAAAAATATGTGCATTTGATAATTTACTTTTGGTTAAGTGTCACTACAGACTGAATCAACCTACTTTGATTCCAAACATCTATTGGGAAGACTCAAGATGTTGCAAGATGACTTCTTGAATTATTTCCTGGGTAAATTATACATTGTGAGGTATACAAGGCCAGATTCTGAATATCTACATTTAGCAGGAGATATCTTATGTAAAAACCAAGTTAGTGAAATATTATGTGGTAAAAGTAAATTATAAATATCAAGGTAAAAGAACTAAATTTTGAGAACCTATTGTGTTCCTGGTACTTATAAATTCTTTCATTTAATTTTCAAAATCTGCAGGATAATCGTTAGTGTCTCCATTTTAAGGATGTGCCAACCAAACTCAGAGAAATTAAGTGACTTACGCAAGACTGCACAGCTAGCATATGGTGGGGATGGAATCTGAATCCAGTTCTCACCGTAAACATCATACTCTTTCTACTACTCTATAGCGCCTCGTAAGAAGATACTGCATTTAACGGTAAAACGGCCAATTAGAGTAACTGAGAACTTGACAAAACTAATATTTACTGAATATTTTCCATGTTCAGGTGTTTTCACACCTGTGCTGAATTTATTTTCATTAAAATCCATCAAGTGCAATAATTTTTGA
>NW_020176571.1:12501169-12542653 GCF_003031525.2 Neophocaena asiaeorientalis asiaeorientalis
TGTTTCTATAGATTTTTTACCAGGTCAATGGCTCAAGTCACTAAATCAAATTCCCCCAAGCCAATGGAAAGCATAGTATTTGATGCAAATTAATTTATTATTTGGGGGAAAATGCAAAAATAAATATCACTGCAGTAAACTTTAATTTTGAACAAAGATCAAGCAACTCTCCTAGTATTCAAGCAACCCTCATTCAGTGACTTTAATACACAGGAATTTAAATAATGGTATATATTTTTTAAAATACTGAGGATAAGACTTGGTTTAGTTATCCTATGTGAAAAACCCTCCCTCTGCAGAATAACTAGAGATGAACAGAGAAAGGAAAGTTTAGTTTTCTAAGGATATGAGATTGTAATCAGTTGAAAAGATCTTTAATTTCTGACTGCCGGATGGGAAAGTTTTATTGAATATGTTCTGTGGGAAGGAATGGAACATTTTCACAGACTGAGAAAGGCAATTGCTTTTCTGTCTATTACAAATATACTTCTCATCTCCTTTTCTATTTCAGTCTTTTAAACTGAGGAATGCAGTGATAGAAAATGAAAACACTTTAAACATTCAATTCTCTTGTTTTAAACGCAAAAAAAGCTCACCCATTACAAGGCTGAAGACAGTTGAACCTATTGTTCTCTCTCGTGTTGGGTTTTAGCCTGCACTCCACTGTCATAGAGATAAAGATAACGTGGGAGTGAAAAGAAGCAAAAAAGGAAACACTGAACATATTTAAAAATATACCAAGGAAAATATAAGAAATGTTTAACATTAGTTTGAACTGTGTTTCTAATTGTTGCACAGTTAGGCTACTTAGCACATACTTTTAGAATACATTGGTGCATGCACATAGATGACTTTGAATTTTTCTGAAGTTAAGCTAAAAAAAAGCTTTAAAAGTTGACTATATTTTTTTGGGTGGGGGGCACGCCACACAGCATGCGGAATCTTAGTTCCCCGACCAGGTATCGAACCCATGCCCCCTGCAGTGGAAGCACAGAGTCTTAACCACTGGACCGCCAGGGAAGTCCCCCAAATTGACCATATTAAAAAGGAACTAGATACATCTCCTGTTTAAAGGAGACTTACAGATTATTCCTTTCATAATTAAGCACTTTTATTCTATATAATTAACTCTAATTTAGTGTATTAAGTTCAGCCTTGGTACAAGATAGTTTTTATTAACATAGGTAGATCATGACAAACAGGAACATAAAAGCCATTTGCTGAAAGTAATGTTTAATATATATATGAATATATACAGGTATAGTATATATGTATATTCTCTATATATGCTATATATATTCACATATACATGTACAGTCTCTCTCTTTATATGATAATAGATATCTCTCTACATATCTATATATAGATATCTGTTCAGATGGATATATATATAGAGAGAAAACACACACACACACTCACCAGGTAGGTAGATATTACACAGAAAAAAGGGTTAATGGAAAAATTAAGTAAAACTTACTAAGTGCTTAACTACAATTTCAGTAAAAAACTACCAAAGGCCCACGCTATATAGTTGTATATTATGTGAAAATAAACAACTTGCTACCTGAAAATCCCAGAGACAACTTATGGTACAGACAGAAAGCTCAGGTTCAATGAACCCTTTGTGTTTTTTTTTTTTTTTTGCGGTACGCGGGCCTCTCACTGTTGTGGCCTCTCCCGTTGCAGAGCACAGGCTCCGGACGCGCAGGCTCAGCAGCCATGGCTCACGGGACCAGCCGCTCCGCGGCACGTAGGATCCTCCCGGATCGGGGCATGAACCTGTGTGCCCTGCATCGGCAGGCAGACTCTCAACCACTGCGCCACCAGGGAAGCCCAATGAACCCTTTTTAATAAAAGTGGATGCCTACTGTGTGCAAGGTACTTAGCGAGAGACTCTGAGATGAATATGGCTGGGCGTGTGCTGTCGAGGAACTAGTGAGGACAATACCAGGACAGCAGGTGAGGGTGCTCTGCAATCAGGACAGGATGGCAGTCACTCGGTCAGCTGTACTGAAGAGCCAGGGGAGAGATGTCATTTGAAGCAGGGCTGGAATGACAGATATCATGTGAGAAGGCAGAGAACTGGTGGGAACTGAAAGTAGAGAATCTCAGGTGGAAGTTAGAGGGTAAGCAGAAGTCTGGAGATGGTCAAGGTCAGGGTTTATTTATGGTTAGTTTAAAAAAGGGCAGGGCTTCCCTGGTGGCGCAGTGGTTGAGAGTACGCCTGCTGACGCAGGGGACGCGGGTTCGTGCCCCGGTCTGGGAAGATCCCACATGCCACAGGGCGACTGGGCCCGTGAGCCATGGCCGCTGAGCCTGCGCGTCCGGAGCCTGTGCTCCGCAACGGGAGAGGCCACAGCAGTGAGAGGCCCGCGTACCGCAAAAAAAAAAAAAGGTCAAATATGAGAGCGGTCTGTTAGGTTGAGGCTAGGTCAAGTAAGAAGAGAAGCCTGGAAGCCTGGATGGGTGACTCTGGCCTGGGTGACTGAGGGTTCATGTCTGGTGCAGCAGTATTTTCAGAGGATCCTCAGCATCTGTCTCTCACCCATGCTTCAGCAAAACTCCACTCTTCCTTGAATCAGACAGAATTGCCCTAGGCAGCGTGAGGCTGGGTGTTCAAACCAACACAGTGGGCTAATTCCTCAGCATCTGCCAACGACCAGTTGGATTTAGAGTATCAGCTCATGATCCAAACCATTCAAACAATGTGGTGAGGATAATAAAATTACAGGTAAACAGTTACCCCTGAAATAGGAAGGGAGAAGACTTTTTTTAAAAAGGGATTTAAAAAATATCTATTTATTTATTTATTTGTCTGTTCTGGGTTTCAGTTGCAGCGTGAGGGATCTAGTTCCCTGACCAGGGATGGAACCCGGGCCCCCTGCATTGGGAGTGCAGCGTCTTCACCGCTGGACCACCAGGGAAATCCTGGGAAGGGAGAAGACGTAAGTTTTTAGTTTTCGGACCTCTTGTGAACCTTACTTAGCACTATACTGGGAACGACAGAAAAATAAAGAGGAGTGCTAAATGTGAAGAAAGAGCTTTGGGTGGAAGCCATTGCCATCCATCTCTCTGGGTCTTGCATTTTAGGTAAAGGAAAGACCAAGGAAACAATCTAGGAAGACTTCGTTGCAGACTTGCAGAAGAACCAAGTCGAGTTCCATGAATGGCTGGTTAGGTGTCCCTGCCCTAAACAATCACAGGATCTAGTCCAGTTTGGGGACTGTGATACAAAATAGGTTGCTTTGAACTTTAGATAGTCCAGGAAAACAAAATAAAACAGCAATACCCTCCACGCCTATAGTATAGACTTCTAACTTCACCATCGAGCTGGTTCCTTCTTTACCTCCAATCAAGTCATCAGCCAAGCTAACTATACTTTCCCTCACTGTCTACAGCTATGCTGACCAACATGGTAACCAGCCGCCACATGTGGCTATTGACCACTTGGCGTGTGGCTAGTCTATATTGAGATGTGCTCTAAGTGTGACATACGCACCAAATTTCAACGTTTAGCACAGAAAATATTTCATGAATAATTTAAAAAATATTGAATACGTATTGAAATGATAATCTTTTGAATCCATTTGGTTAAAAAAATATGTTTTTAAAATTATTTTCACCTTTAAAAAACTTTCCTTTTAACAAGGCTACTAAAAAAGTTAAAATTAATACGTGGATCACATTATATTTCTATTGGACAGCGCTGGTCTACATCCTCAGCTTTCCTTGCACCCATGGATATACAAGGCTTAAAATAGTTAAATAAATGGAGAGATAGAATTTTCTAATTGAAATTCATCCTAGAAATCTCTCTGCCAGTGTTCTATGCCTAAGGTCAGAGATATTTTATTATTTTTTTTATGGAACTATAGTTGATTTACAATATTGTGTTAGCTTCAGGTGCACAGCAAAGTGATTCCGTTATATATATATATATTTTTTTGAAAAAGAATATATATATATTCTGAAAAAGATATATATATGTATTTTTTTTCAGATTCTTTTCCATTATAGGTTATTACAAGACACTGAATATGGTTCCCTGTGCTATACGGTAAATCCTTGCTGTAGGCCAGAGATATTTTATTCCAACTTAAAAGTAGGTATGCTAATAGTGTGAATTGTGATAGCGCACCCATAATCTGAAATAGATGACAATGTCCCACCTATTTTTCCAGTTTTAGGCTTACTCAGTGTTAACTTCATTCTAAACTTATTTTCTTTTCCATGAAGGCAGCAACAGAATAACACGTAAAGAAAAATGAGCTGACGGCCTGTGCTACCTCCCCACCCTAGTGCTGCTATAAAGGGCAGGGGATACCCCACGTCTACGTACAGAAGCTTATACCCCTATTTAGTATCAGAACTAACCTAATAACCTAACCCTCCTTACCCAAATCTAGTCCTTTTCTCACTCTACTTCTCTGTTTTCATCTGTGAAAATCTGGCAAGAGGGCTTCCCTGGTGGCGCTGTGGTTGAGAGTCCGCCTGCCGATGCAGGGGACGCGGGTTCATGCCCCTGTCTGGGAAGATCCCACGTGCCGCAGGGCAGCTGGGCCCGTGAGCCATGGCCGCTGAGCCTGTGCGTCCGGAGCCTGTGCTCCGCAACGGGAGAGGCCACAACAGTGAGAGGCCCGCGTACCGCAAAAAAAAAAAAAAAAAAAAAAAAATCTGACGAGAAGGGGTTGCACTGGACAAAAGTCTTTAAGTTGCTGACCTGAGGGCTGATCTACATAGAATTGGCATCTCGCTCCACACCTGACTCAGTTAGAAGTTGCAAACGGTGTTTCAATATTATACTTCCACTTTCAACAAACAACTGTCAAGTTCTTCTCATACCCACTTTCCAAAGCCTTATGAGCACGTGTTTCTGCTGTTTGTGACCATCACAGCAACCTACTGGGAGAAGCGATTCAGAGAAAAGTAAAATTGCGTATTTTTCCTTCAGCACTTGATGAGGATAATACTTCTGGGCAAACATGGCAATTGTACCAACATTTCATACAAGAATCATAAAATCAGTCCTCAAAAGAATTTTCTCTAGCTAGAACAGAAGAAATGTGTCAAGCTTGCTATTTATGGCTGTGATATGTAAAAGACAAGGTTTTTCAAATTTTTAGATACAGTTATGGAAAAGGCTAGAATAATAAGAGGTAGAAATAACAAGAAACAGTAAAATAAAGGATAATATATATGAACTGAAACTGGGAATAGATTTTTTAAAATAATAGAGGTGGAGATTTCAACTAATCATTATAGCGTCTCTGCTCTAATTTTAAGTTTTTAATGAAGGGGAGGGCAAATCAGTCACAATTATATGAGCATAAAAAGTCTATGACTATTTTTACAGACATTGTGGGCAATTTAATCACTGTATATCTCTCCCTCGATGTAACTAAGGAAGTCGTTGGTAGATCAAAATAAATTCCTCACTGGTTTTAGCCACAGTACAATAAATGCTAATTGGATTGTGCTATATACAACTTTATAATAAAAGTTTTAAATAATTTTTTAAACTGATAATCTGTTCTATCATGAGTTTTTCAAAAAGCTTTGTCTACTTAAAATTGTATAGGTCTTTCATGGTGGAAACTTTTTAAGTAAGTAATATTTTCCTAAAAAAATCAGCAAGGAAGTCTTTTACTATCTTTACAGACTTCTTAGAGGCCCATAACTACCTTCTCTTTTAACTTTCCTTTTCACACTTTTATCTGTATATATTATATAATAAGTGAACAAGAAAGTAAGTGAAGAGGTATCTTATTTGAAAATATTATTTTTACCCATCTCAGAACTAATGAACCTGAAGTACTGCAATGTTTCAACAGAAAAGAAATGAGAAAACAAAGCATTTTCAGGGAAGTGAGGAAGGTCATTTTGTAAACAGTTATTTGAGAACTAACCATGGCAAAGACCTTTCTTTGAATAAGCCAGTAATATTTTATATGTCAATTTCATCGTATTTCCAGGTGCCACTCACTCATTCATTCCGGCACTGACCAAGACTCACTAAAGCTCCACTGGGAAATTCTGACGCCATGATGGCAGTGTAATCGAAACTGCAACGCAAAAGTCATTTATTCTGATGTAAAGTGTATCTTTCACATCCAGAGATTATGAGTTAGTGACAGTAATGGCTCCATTATCTATAAAAGGTAAATAAGTCACTTAAGCTAGAATAGGTAAGGCATTTATTTATTCTTGCGACTAGCCTGTAAAATTTCAGACAAACATTTCTTCTAGGATTAATTATTATGTCTTACTTCAAAGAAAAAGTGCTTTATAGGATAAGAGTGACAATCTGTCTGAGAACCTGTTATCTACAACTTAGTTTCAAATTTTATTTGAATCTTTTACCTTACTTCTTTGAAGAAACAATTTAATTACAATATTTTCTTTTAAAGTAAATAGCAGGATGTGGGACATTGTATAATTGATTTTATAAGTTAACTTTACTAAAGAAAAGAGGTGCAGAAAATGTTATCATAGATATTTACCTTCGTTTGTAATTGAGGATATTTTGTTACAGAGGCATCACAGTATACCCTAGCTCTGAATTCCATTAACATAAATCACCAAAGATTCATGGAATACATCTTATTTGTTCTCTTTTAAAAATTTATTTTCTGCAAAACAAATTTAACATCTGACACCATTTACTTCCTATCATTTAAAAAAGCTATCATTAAAAGATCATATATGGATTAACTATCTATAATAGTAAGGGTATTCATAAGTCACAGTTTGTCCAGGACAAGCTGGCACGTATACCTTTAGCCCAGTCTAATTCTCAGCAGCGCTCTGTCTTGATCGAAAGCGTCCTGGGTTGAATAGAAAATTATATGGCAACTCTAGTAAAGCCAAAGATCAATGAGAATTCAGAGGTTTCAAACTTTCTGTTCTTCAGCTCCTTTTTTTACCCAAATAGTCGTATTGAACTAAATACCCTCCAAGTCTTTTGTATAATTTTTAAATTCTGTGATTCTTCATTCTAGTTGAAGTGTAACTGGATGATTCAGGTAAATGTTAATTTGGAGAATCTGACTTTTAGTTGTCAGACTAAATTTGTAACACTCTCTTAAAACCCAGTTAAAAGGGGAAGTATACAACTTTTATTCAACATGAGTTATTATTTTAAAAAATATATGCATATTATATATATTCAAATTGAATTTTTAATTTGAGAAGCCTTTAAAGGATTTTTGAATTGCTTTAAAGTAGGATTTAGAAGAATTATAAAAATAAAGCCAAGAAAACAATTAATTGTAGGCTTAGACAAATTCCTTTTTGGAATAAGAAATCATAAAAGATAGAAGACCCCCTTCCCCCCCCCACACACACAAAAAAACAGTTTTGTGGAAAGAAGTATAATTCTTGAGTATTAATTTGTCCAAGGTTGATGCTTTCCATAATAAATTATCACAACACTCACTTAACACAGCATTATGGAGGAGAAATATTGAAGTTAAATTTTTGTGTAGTAAAACTATACAAAAAGAATTACAGTCAAACCTGTAGATTTTTATATATACACATACAAAATCATTCATAAACATAAATGATGTATTCTGCATAGTTTTTTAAAGCATTTTCCTTTGTAAAATGTTATTTCCATAGCACTGAGTTTAAGTAAAGACTTCATTTTTGGAATGTGTATGTATTTTCTTTATAAAAAGATAGAGCTATTGAGGTATTTCCTTTGTTGTGTCACCTCTAGGACTTATTATTTGAAGTACTTCTTAGAAATTGCTATGCCAGTGTCCAGAATTTTAACTATTCCTTAAACACTTCTAAAGCTGGATGTCAAACCCTTCATAAAGAGACAGTGTATTGGGGTGTGTAACATCAATATATATCCACCTTCCAATTTATAAAATACACTGAGTTCCGTTATCTCTAGAGCCACGCATATACTATTAACCATATAAAGCTCTGCTCAATGTCAATAAAGTAAATATTTTTGTAAGAAATCTACACAAACCACTTTGGGAAAATCTGTTCATGGAATATATGTTAGAATAATTTACTCTAAGAATATTACATTAAGGCAGAATCTGCTAAAATATTTGGAATGAACTCATTCATCTAATTTTCTAATGGTGTGATAATACCATGTGGATATGAAAGTGGGTTATCAAAATGGGAAATTACAAATGTGAAACCTATAGTGATTGAAAGCAGAGATGTTTTCAAAGTAATGAGTACAATTCTCAAAATACTTTTCTATGCATTTATTACATGTTTTCCTATCCAGATACATCTTATGAAGGATAAAATGATGCTTAAAATCACTTGAAATTTTAATTTTTTTCTATTAAAGTTGGGAATAAGCCATTTAGTTAAATCATAGATGACGGGAAAATATTAATTACAGATATTTCAATGTCGATTCATAAATGCCCATTACATAAACCTTCAATTAACATACATTACTCATGTAAATATTATCTGGGGTTAAGTGAGAAAATAGTGAATAAGGCTTGAAAAACTTAGTATCATTCGTGAACAAAGTCAGACATAGCAGAAACAAAGATTTCGAACTCAGACATATTGAATATGGAGAAGAGAGGTACTGGATTTGTTGGACAGCTGATATTTACTGGTAACCAGAGGCCCTGAAAAGACAACTTAAAAGATATTTGAACGCGTGCGTGCATGTCTTTCTATGTGCTTGTGTGTCCACGTGTATAAAGTACTAACCTACTAGTTATCTCTTTTTACCCTCAGCCTGTCAAAAAAACCTGTCAGCTGCAAAAGCGGTAAGGGGGGTAGTTTAAAGAAGATACTGGAGCCTTAAGCTTCTTAATGTGCCAAGAATCAATCCCATGAAAGCAAACAACTTGAAAACGGGTTATATGTATTTAGGAAAAAGCTCTCAGGCTCCCTTCCCAGCTCTGCTCCAGCCGGAACTGGCGTTCAAGTTTTCTCACCCTAATGACCCCTGAAGCAGCCCTGAGGGATTGCAAAACAAGGCCGTTACACAAGGCAGCTTGCTAATTGAGAAGTTGATCGGGGGTAGAGAAATCCTGCTTTACCACGTTAAGTGTCGAAATCAAGCATGACTAGATTGACATTGCCAAATCACCGTCTGGAGGCCACTCCACGCCAGGAGCAGCAGGGCTTTTCACACCTGATAGGCCCTCACTCCATCTACATCAAGTCACATTAAGAAAGGAATGTATTAGGAACCGGAGGCCGCGCCCGAAGCCCGTTACTCCACCGCCTAACTGCTACTTCTCTTCTTTTCCCCAAGTAGCAGACGTGTCCACGTGGTGGACCTGCAGCTTACCTGTTCCCTCCGGAAAACCAGTCTTCCTCCACCCACTCTGCCCATCTTTGCTATTACAAAAAATGTTACCACCGCTAAACCCCGGAACCAGTTAGAGGAAGAGAGTAGGGCTCGAAATTTGGTATTACATGTGGCAATCACGTGGATGTAAATTACAGAACCCTTGGAACGGTTTCTAAAGGATGGCTCTTTACAACTTTTTTCTTTACTTCCCTTCCTCCCTCCCTCCCTTCCTTCCTTCCTTCCTCCCTTCCTTTTTTATGAAGTTTCAGATTCACGATGTATGATCAACGAAATCGCCTGAAAACGGATAGTGATTTAGACGCTGCATGGTGTGCTGAAGAGAGGAGAGGCCTCCTGCTTTTGAACTTTGAGTCCCCAGTCACGGATTTGCTGCTCTCCAACCTAAAATCTCCTGTGACAGATGGCATAATAGATATTCCCGACAGCCCGGACTGGCAGGCTGATATTACTTGGTGTTTTTTCCTACACTCTATTTCTGACAGGTTCAAAGCACTTCACCAACAATGTGTTTTAGGTGTGTATGTGTTTTTAGCTGAGACAATGGAATTAATTCGTATCTGTCCTCTGTTAACTGCAGGGTACACAGGGAAATAAATAGCTTGTTTCCAACTGCAAAGTTGGTTTTTTTTTTTTGCCATTACAAAAAAATTCTTATATAAATCTGTAAAAGGAAAATTTATCTTTACCATGCTTATCGGGAGGTGGGAGGCGGCGGCCATTCTATAGGTGGGGAAACTGAGGTACAGAGGCAGCAGTGACTCACCTCGGAACTTTCAGTCAATTAGTAGCACTGATGGAAACCTAGCAGGTCTCTGTTTTCTGATACCCAGATGGGGGTGCTCACCCTACTGGATTTTCTCTCTTGCCCTTAATCCACGTTGACCGATAAAACAGTGTGATAATATGGTAACAAAGAGAAACGTACAAAAAACACACAAGAGTAAAGATATTTTCTTACCCAGCAAAAGGTGACGGGGCAATCCAATGTGTTATATAACCCAGCATTGCCTTCCAAGGCATAATCTAAGCTTAATATTACGATGTCTGTTGTGTTTTTTATAAAAGGTTCATCCTTCTCTTTTGGAGCACAAAATTAATAAGTAAACCCACAAGAATAGAACACCGCTAAAGTTGAGGCTTTACTTATTTTAGAAAACATAAGCATGAGATAAATGTCCACAAACTAAAGGTAATTCTGTCTACAGAGCATTTATAATGGAAAAAGCAACTAAAAGACTAAGTCCTCGCTGATAATTAGACCTCAGCAAATTAGACAAATCAGTCAAAAGATTTTCCTGTGCTTACATTTTAAAGAAACATCTCAAATCAATTATGTAAGGGCTAATGTTTATTCAGTCTTGTCTCTGTACCTGACACCGTTCTAAGCATTTTACATGAGTTATCTCATTAACCCTCACAACAAATGCATGACGCGGGTGGTAGTTTATTCTCCCATTTTATGGATAAGGAAAATGAGGTATTCAGACTTATGTAACATGCCCAGAGCTGAACTACACGGATCTCCCTCTTACCCCAATAGAACAGAGGGAACTTCAAGGGCAATTCACTATTACCACCTCTTAAGGATCTCTTTTCACTTCTTGACCTCTAGGAAGAGCTTATACGTACATAAAGCTAAATTCTGTCTCCTCAGACCTTCCACTCACTGGGGCTTTACTTAACAAGTTTGCTTCTCCTTATATATAACATCTTTCTCTTCTGCAGACCACATCCCCACCCCTCCCAGTCACATTCAATGTTGAAATGAACATCGGGACCATCTGCAAGTCCCTCACACCACACTTCTCAAATTCATCTCTGACTCTTCTTCCTCTCCTCAGACCCCCAAAGCCAACCCTGCTAGTTCTCTCTCGTAAATGCCATAAGAACCTTTCCTTTTTCTTCCTTCTCAGAGACATCCTTCTAGAAATGATCCTGAAGGAAATGCTCCTTTGCATGCATCACCTCTCCCCTGGACTCAGGCTGTGATTTCCTAGTTGAATGACTTTTCTACCGACCTGCCTTGTCCTGCTCTCCACTCTCTACTCTGCAGCCAGTTACCTTTCTATGACACAGATTCAATTCATTGCTTCCGTCTATAACCTTCTATGGCTCCTCCCTGCATGCAGAATAAATGCACAAAGGCATGAGAGGGTCACTCTGTCTGGCCCCGGTCTTCCCTTCCACAGCTGTGCCTCACCCTCAAAATATTCTCTCCTTGGACTTACCGTCTACTTTCATGCCTGTTCTATCATACCTGCCTGTGAGCCCCTACTAAATTTATTTTTCCTGGCAAACTATGACTCTTTTTCTATATTCAGCTCAAATGCCACTGGATCTATGAAATCCCTCTGATTTCCCTGAGGCAAAATGAGTAACACCCTCCTTTGGCTATTTAAGCACTTGTTTTCATATACTAATGGCCCTTACAGCATTGGTACCAGTTCATGTCCTTGTGTTTGTTTCTTTCTTGCTGCATAGTGAGCTCCCTGAGAGCACGTTCTCTCCTCTCCTCAGTGCCTGACACGTGTAAGATTCCTATGCTTTGAAACGACTGAATGACAGAGCGGGGCCATAACTGGAAATTAGCACTCTTCCCTTGTCAAGTAAATAGATTTTATATAGGAATTTTACTTATACCTACTACACTCATATCACCTATTTTAAAACAGCTTTATTGGAGTATAGTTGATTTACAATGCTGTGTTAGTTTCAGGTGTGCAGTAAAGTTATCATATACATATATTCATTCTTTTTCAGACTCTCTTCTCAAATAGGTTATCATAGATTATTAAGCCGAGTTCCCTGTGCTATACAGTGGGTCCTATTTTTGAAATCCCACTTTGAACTCAGTGTATAATGGCTATAACACCTGTAGGTGGAAGTCAAAAATAAAGTATTTAGAAGCTGTTACAAAGACATGACTAGACCACCATCCCCATGTCCTTTCCTGAACTATACCTTACAGAAAT
Organism: Neophocaena asiaeorientalis asiaeorientalis; assembly: GCF_003031525.2. Taxonomy (NCBI): domain Eukaryota; kingdom Metazoa; phylum Chordata; class Mammalia; order Artiodactyla; family Phocoenidae; genus Neophocaena; species Neophocaena asiaeorientalis. The sequence continues at coordinate 12,513,458 of NW_020176571.1, forward strand.
AACCCAATTAGGGCAAAGCTACACTAAGTAAAGCTACCCTAGGACCATGTTAGGCAACATCATCAGTACTTGCTGAAACTAAGAACAAATTAGGTCTGTCTTGGATCATATTCAAGATGGTTTAGGTGGCAACATCAGAACTTAGCTATTAGCAGCTGCAGAAAACTTGCAACTGGTGTCATCTTTACTCATCATATCTGGTGACATTTCTTTACCATCATTACCCCATTGCCCTAAAGAGTAACACAAAGCACAGGTCATAATATGATGGATCTAACTTAGGTAGGCAGCTCTAAAAGTGCACCAACATTCAGCCTCCATGTTGTGAGGAAGCCCAACTCCTTCTTATTCTCAAGATCCATCTCCTAAATCTCCTTTCCAGCTTCCAGAACCTTCTCTGACTGCAACTCTTCCATGAAGCTCAGCTATTTAAAATCACATTTTCCTAACCATCCAACAACTATTCATTGCTATTTTGATGATATGTGTTGTTACTTTATTGCAATCAAGCATTGCTAAGTATTTCATTCTATCCCACTCCCTCCTCCTGCCTTCCATTCAATAGTTATTGAGCACCTACTACCTGCCAGGTTTTCTACCAGATGCTGGATACAATCAAACAAATAAGATCCTTCCCTGTCCTCAAAAGGTTTGCAGTCTAGTGCTGGAGTGATAGACAAGCAGGTATAACAATGACAACAAAAGTTCATTCTCTCCTCATAACAAACCACTCTGCACACATTTGGAAGAGGATTTTTCCTTAAAACACCACTTTCCTCATTTCATTAATATGATCAATGACTTTCAAAGGCTCCATATTACTGACATAATTATATTCATTCTGCCCAGGTTGGCTCTCTGAGCCAATTCTACAGGACCACATTTCTCTCTCTTTTCTAAATTTAAGATTCCTAAATATTGCCTGGGGCCCACTTATACTAAAAATATTACCTATTATTGATCTGAAATTTAAATTTAACTAGGGATCCTGGATTTTGTTTGGCAACTCTGCACTTAATTGGACCAGCCCATTTGCCTCATTGTTAAATTTGCAATAGATCCCAGTGCTTGGGTGAGCAGCTACTCCATCTGAAATGTATTCTCTCCTCATCTTTCATACCAATCTCATCTCCGCCCATAAGTCTTCCCAAGCAACAGAGACTTTGCTTTGATCTCCTATAGCTTAATTCAACTTAGAAAATATTAAGTAACTACCTAAAGTGACAGTTATTGCAACTGTCTCAAATAGAATGGAGTATCTGTGGCATTCTAAGAGAATTTTTTTCCTTCTAAAGATTGAATAAACTACTCAAGTTTGAGAAACATTGTTTTACCTAGTTCACTTGGACAATATAAATAATTCAAAATAATTTCTCACCTCTTCAGTGGGAGGAGCTGAGTAGAAAGGGAGTGAGCGGGGGGAGGGGTGGAAGTTGTGCTTTCTTTAGTTCAGACCCATCCCAACCTGGGCCAGGCTCACATCTCACTCTAAAAATTCCATACCTCACACCTGTTAGGATGCCTATTATTAAAATGACAAGAAGTAATTAGTGGGGGTGAGAATGCGGAGAAAAGGGAACCCTCATGCACTCTTGGTGGGAAAGTAAATTGGTGCAGCCACTATGGAGAACAAATGTGAAGGTTCCTCAAAAATTCGAAAATAGAGCTACCATATGATCCAGCAATTCCACCTCTGGGTATTTAGCCAAAAGAAACAAGAACACTAACTTGAGAAGATATATGCACCCCATGTTTACTGCAGCATTATTTACAATAGCCATGATATGGAAACAACCTGAATGTTCATCAACGAATAAATGGATAAGGAAAATGTGATGTATATACATGATGAAATATTGTTCAGCTGTCAAAATTGAAAGAAATCTTGCCAACATGAATGGACCTGGAGGTCATTATTCTAAGTGAAATAAGTCAGACAGAGAAAGACAAATATTGTATGATCTCAGTTATATGTGAAATCTAAAAAAAATCCAAGACTTAAGAATACAGAGATAGATTGGTGACGGTCAGAGGTGGGGTCTGGGGAGGTGAGCAAAATGGGTGAAGGGGGTCAAAAGGTACAAACTTCCAGTTATAAAACAATAAGTCCTCGGGATGTAATGTAGAGCACAGTGACTATAGTTAATAATACTGTATTATATATTTGAAAGTTGCTAGGAGAGTAGATCTTAAAAGTTCTTATCACAAGAAAAAAATAGTAACTGTGTGGCGATGGATGTTAACTAGATTTATTGTGGTGATCATTTCACAATATACATAAATATTGAATAATTATATTGTACACCTGAAACTAATAAAATGTTATATGTCAATTACATCTTAATAACCAAATAAAAATTTTAAAGTACTACAGTAATTAAATTTCATTAATTCACTAAAAGAATACATTCAAGAAGAAATCATTCATAGCTGTAAACTTTAATAAAGTCTCACTTGAAATAAAAAAGCAAAAAAATGTTCTTTATTCCAACGAAATATATTGCATTGTTAAGGTCTAGTATATTACACTTATACACATGCTTGACAGAATATATCATTGCAAACAGGTGACCTTTTCCAACCCAAACACTCTCTAGAGCCTAGTTAAAAAAAAAAAACAAAAACCATTGATTACAAAGGTCATAAACTTCCATAGGGATTTTTTTTTTTTTAAAGAGAACAAAATGTCTTCTCTTCTAGCATTATATATATATATACATACACCCCCCACTTACATTCACTTTATTAATATATTTAGAGAAACCATTATGAAATGGTTTGGCTGCTTTCCAATAGGCTTAAGAGACCAAAAACAAAGAATAATTCTAAATTTCTCTATTTGTTCAGAAAATTATCACCAGAAAGATAATGGCAGGCTTCACAGGGAGCTATTTGGTGAGCCACAGAACAGAATTAAAATCTAATGTATCTGATGCCACTGATCAGAAACACGTTTCCCGGTAGGTACTTCATACCCTCCCAGGTGTACATTTAATTAACTAACAAGTTAGCCGTGGTGTACCATTGGCTTAAAAAGGTAACACAGATGTATGAGTGAATATAGTTCTCTTGCTTCCTATAGGCAGCATTATGGCACACTATGACTACAGTTACTGCAGACTAAAGTATACCCCTTGAACCTTGGGAACTTTGGCTAAATAACCTAATCATCTTGTGCCTCAGTATCTTTGTCTCAAAAATGGGTGTAATAATAGTTCCCAAAGGCTACATGAGATTACATCTGTAAAGCACGCAGCACAGTTCCCATCTGGTGGCAAATACCTCCTAAATAGTACTAAAAGGTAAGATATAGAAGGCAAAGATTTTTGTCTTGTTTATTTTCACTGCTACTATCTCAGTATCCAGAATAGAGTAGATCCTCAAGAAATATTTGCCACCATCTGAGTCTCACTTCTGTTGACTTTATTTCACAATGTTAAAACCGACCCTCATAATTCCACTGTCATTATAACACCTTTACCCTCAGTCCAGTTGAAATTTTTCTATATTTACCAAGTATTTGTAAACAGAAAAATATAGGACAATCTTTTTAGTAGAGTTTTTCTTTAAAAATATTTCTTCATATAAATGCTGGCTGAATGCTTATGAATTTTTAAAGTTTTATTACCACTCAATGAATTTCTTGTCTTCTCCATTTCTAAAATGTCACTTTTTGGCATAGAGTAAAACTCCAAATTCTATTTACCTTTTCTTTTAGCTAGCTACTCTGCCAAATTTTCTTATTAATTCTTGAGTTTTCCCAATTATCCCCAAAGAAAATAATTCTTTTTAATATTTATACTGATTATTTCATTTTCTTATCTTGTTACATTAGCCGAAACCTTTAAAACAACATTGAAGAAAAGCGACAATAGTGGATATCCCTGTCTTTTTCCTGAGTTTAGTGGAAATGACTTTAGTATTTAACTGTTTTATGTATTTGCTGTTAGGTTTCAGTGAATTCTCTTAATCATATTTAATTGGATTCCTCTTATTTCTCTTTAGCTGGAAGTTTTGCAATGGCTGCTGAATTCTTATCAATTGCCATTTTGGCACAAACTGCTCTAGGCATGGTGTTTTCTCCTTTAGTTTGATAATACAATAAACGAGGTTGCAAATCATCCTGGTGTTCCTTCTTTGCATTCCAGAAATAATCTTACTTGTTCCTAGTGCATTATTTATTTTATACACTGACAGACTAGCTGCTAATACTTTTTGAGTATTAATCATAAATGCAATTAGTTTCTATATATTTTTATATTATCTTTATCAGGTTAGAGTACTATATGGTACTATATTAGAGTTGCGTTAATTTTGTATAAGTTGAGTTTTGGATATTGTTTCCTGTTAACATTAAATTGCAGATGCCAAGGAAGTTGCTAAGTATATATGGCTTAAGCGTGGAGAAGAATAATGCACTGCAGGTAGAGGTTTAAGAGTCATCACAATAGGAGAGGAATTAAAATCATGAAGATAGATAATATCTCCCAGGAAAAAGTATACCTCAATAGGATCAGTGTTCCTAAGGTACTTTCCTTCACACTTTTAAGTGTCTGATGGGGATGAGACACCCAGAAAAGAATCTGAACTGTGTAGGGTCATGGCATCCAAGATAGTAGAAAGCTTTTATAAAGGAGTGATCAACATTATTAAAAGGAAAAAAAACTATAAGATGATCCCTGAGAAAATGTCCATTAGTTTCAGCAATTAGATATCAAGAAAAGCAATTTCAGCAGAGTAGAGGTAGAAGCCAGATCACAAGTGGATGAGGTTGAAGAAGGGGAGATTATACTTCTAAAAATATTGGACAATAAAGGAATTGGACAATATCAACATATATCTGTAGGATAAGGCTTTTTCTTTCAGAACCAGAAAGTCTTGAGTATATTCATATGTTGAGGGTCAAAAGTTTATAGAAAAGGAAATATTAAAGATAATAAGGAGAAAGGAGATAACTCATCACAAGAAAACCCACAGGATACTGGAGGGAACGGAGCCAAGGACATAGAATTGGAAAAGTAACAGGAACACCTCATTCACAAAGATGAGATAAAACAAGTTAAAGATAAATGGAAAAGTAGATGAAATGTAAATGGTAGCAAGAAGCTGATTTATATCAAGCCTGATGGCTTCAATTTTGAAGGAGGCAGCAAAGGCATCTGCTGAGAATGAAGAGACAGGACAACTATCCAAAAAAAGGGCCTCAAGGGGAACTGTGAATGTTCAGTAGAGCTGTTGAAGGTCGTGGGCCAGGATGGTGGCCAAGTACAAATAACTGGCTCATCCCTTGAGGCTGGGTGAGAGGAAAAACCAATTATTTGTGAGAGCATCAATCTATATTTTATTTACTTGTTTCCAGTAATGCTCAGCCATGCTATCGGAGTAGAAAAGCAGGGAGTGGTATACCAATGCCAATTTGTCACCCTAGAGCCTTGCTGGGCTCTGAGATACAAAGGCAGGCATAGTAGAAGATGGAAGTCTTGAATGACCAACAGTTGGGTTCATGCCGGGCAGTGAAGCACAGAAGCCTGATAGATTTGACCAAATTAGGAGAAAAAGACATAATGGAAGAGCTGAATGCCTGAAATCAAAGAGCAGCTGTATTGCAAGTGAGTCAAGATGATATTATGGAGTTTAAGATTCCTGAGATGGGGACTTCCCTGGTGGTCCAGTGGTTGAGACCCCCATGCTTCCACTGCAGGGGGCATGGGTTCAATCCCTGGTTCGGGGACTCAGATCCTGTATGCCGCATGGCACGGCAAAAAAAAAAAAAAAAAAAAAAAAAAAAAAAAAAAAAAAAAAAAAGATTCCTGAGATAAAATATTTTTCTTTAAGGACAAGAAGCTGTATGTGATCCTTGGACTGGGGGGATGTAGTGTTAAGGAGGTTCAACAAGTTAGGACTGGTTTCAGATGGGTCAACTGTAAACCTTTTCAAATCTCCTACAGTTTATAGCAAGAGAGAAATTGACAGGAATGAGAAAGGTAAAACGTAGTGTAACCAGATTGTATGAATTTTATTGAACGACGATGCATTTTTATTAGTGGATGGAGATGGTTGTGTGTAGCCAAGAGAATGCCAACTTCTTCTTTTGGTTTCATGGAGCACGGGATTTACAAGCCTAAGTAGGACTATGCCCTTATGGACAGCTGACAGGGACACCGCCTCCTTAAAGGAGAGGCAAAATTCAGTTAAAGCGATGATGAAACTCAGTTAAAGACAATATTTTGATGGAAAAAGCCAAAATATTGTAAACATAGAATAATTATTGACAACGACAGGTGGCTTCCAGAGGACCCAATGGAAAAGTGTTGAGTTGAGGCAGCAGTCAAAATACAGAAAATGGGGAAAGGGATGGAAGTGAAGAGGATTAGATCAACATTGATGGGTGAAGGGGTGGTGGCAGTGGATTTGCCTTTCATTCAGTGATGAATAATTACAAGGTTGAATGGCCTGTTTAGAAGTGGATAGGAAAAGAATCTGAAAGAGAATGGATATATGTCTATGAATAAATGAATCACTTTGTTGTACACCTGAAACTAACACAACATCGTAAATCAACTATAGTCTCATATAAAATAAAAATTTTTTTAAATTTTAAAGAGAAAAAAGTAGCTATAAGTTTATAATTTAAGAAGAATACGTAGATGGCCTCAAGTGTCCTAACTTGGGCACAGTGAGGGTCCCTGAAAACATATTGCTTAATCCCAGGGAAACTGCAATGGCTATGAGGTTCAAGAAGAGGCAAAAGAGCTCTTTTCTCAGGAGGGCCTCCCACCTCACAGAGCAGTGAGCTCCCCACTGCAGTTCTCTCTGGGGTAGTTCACCCACTCTGATTATGTAAACAATTTCATTTCCGTGATTTCAAAATCTCCCAGGAGATTTCTGAAGCAGGGCTATAACGGGTATATGTGGGATGCAGGATGGCGATCCCGTCTTCAAGAATTCGGGATGCTAAGAAACATTTTCAAACACCTCAGCCAATTGTATGGATTAAAAGGCCTGGTCACGTATTTAAAATCAGACTTCTAGGGTTCTGATTAAGAGCTCACATACTAGTGCTTATGGACCACATTAGAATTAGTTGCCAATATCTTAAATCTAAGAGATTTCATTTAAAGATCTAGAAAAAATATCTAGTTCATCTAGAGAAATCAGCAGTTTTAGGCTCACATTCTGCTGAAATAAAGTCATAGCTGCTCCCTTGGGATAGGACATGCAAGCCCCAATTCACTACATTATTTTACCTTCATGGACCCTAGAACATGGAAGCATTTGGGTTTGTAATCGCTGTCTTAGCCCTTGGTGAGATAATTATTCAGCCTATTTTATTTATGTCAAAGTATCACTATAAGAAATAAGTTATTGATTACTACCTCATGAAATAAGATTTTCATACATATGTTTATGTTAAAATAATGGATTAACTCTGTGCTAAATAGTCATCTGGCAATAAAGATGAAAATTTAACAAGATAAAATGTTATATCTGCTATAATTCTCATCCGACAGAGTGAGCTCAAACACTGTTCTAAATATTATTCAAATCCACCTATATTTTATATTTACGTAATATCCAGACCAGAGAATTATTTTCATCACGTCCTCCCTTTCCCAAATTACTTTCACTCAGCTATTTGAGCATTTCTCATGCATTATGCTCCCACCTCTATTTTTTCCCATTATTGTTCACTCATTGCAATTATTCAAAATTCATCTTCAGATGAAATAAATAGCTCTGGATATCATAATAAAGAAAAATGTGTAAGAGAATACAAAAGTCTGGAGAATATATGAACATATCATGTAAATCTGAACAGTTGTTAGAAATAGAAAGTAAATTTGGATATGAGCTTCCTAGGAGACAAAGAAAAAGGGAAGATGTAAATAATACTGACCCACAAAACCCATGAAGAAACATCATTTAATCATTTAGCATCCCAGGAATTTTTCTTATTCTAGATTGGAGAAAGTTCAACAGTGAATCTGTAGGACACTGTGTGATACAGTAAACAGAGTCTATAACCACATCCCTAAGACACTGCATTGTTTGCAGCTATTTATAAACCTTTTCTTCAATGCAGGCTAATGGTGAAACCCTGATGCACAATCCTGTAGAAGATTTTGAGGGGTCAAGGTCAAGTGTATAGTTCTCTGAAGTGATCCAAAGGATATATTTAAAACTATCAGAAGAACTAGCTTAATGTCTAGTTTTTCAGGTAATCAATCCACCATAGATACTCTTTCCTTAAGATAACTTCTTAAAAAATCAGGACTGAAAAGCAGCAGTCGTAATTTGCTGGTAAGAACACAGAGTGCAGAGATACTATGACATGATAAAGTTTACATGAGGAATTTCAGAAACATAACTAAAAGGCGTGCAGAAATGCAGAGCTGAGGATCCCAGCCTTCCTCGGCAAGGATTTCTGGGTCTGCTCCAACACACAGCTGAATCAGAGGCCCTGGACAGTGCGTCTGGACAATAGGCATTACCTTCTAGAAAAACCTCTCGTATAACATTGTCAGATTCGGGCCAACTGCCTTCTGGAGGACAACTGCAAAGACACTGCATTTCATCTTGGGATATCCTTTCTTGGCAGGATCAATTGCCTCCCTAGACCCATTCTAGGGTGTGGCAATAAGAGTACACCATCAGGGTAGAGAACATAAGATACATATCTTTTGATTCTCCATAGCAGTTGACAATGCTTTTCTCTATTTCTCTGATACCCAAGTTAAGCTCCTTGAAGCTCAGATTATTTATTGCATTACTTTTGTAACCCTTCTCCCAAAGGAACGTGTGATCCGTACACAGTGGGCATCAAATATTACTGGATGGCATATTTGTTTTTAAAATGGTAAAATTAGGGCTTCCCTGGTGGCACAGTGGTTAAGAATCTGCCTGCCAACGCAGGGGACACGGGTTTGAGCCCTGGGCTGGGAAGATCCCACATGCCGTGGAGCAACTAAGACCCTGTGCCACAGCTACTGAGCCTGTGCTCTAGAGCCCGCGAGCCACAACTACTGAGCCCACACGCCTAGAGCCTGTGCTCTGCAACAAGAGAAGCCACCACAATGAGAAGCCTGTGCACCACAACGAAGAGTAGCCCCTGCTCGCCGCAACTAGAGAAAGCGCGCACACAGAAGCGAAGACCCAACGCAGCCATAAATAAATCAATGTATTAAAAATAAATAAATAAAATGGTAAAATTAGATAATACATCTCATCTAAATTCATGGAATTTTCCCCCCTAATATGACAGCCACGTGATAGCTTAAAAACACGTGCGTTGTCATCCTTCAGTAGCAGTTTATTCATTAGTACATTCTTTGTTCTTCTGAAATCCAACGTATCTCATCACATCTCAGATTTGCTAATTTTCATTCTCAAAAGGCCTTGTTACAAATCCAATGCATTTAATTACCAAACTATGCCCATAAGGGTACCTGGACAATAGCTTACATTTTAAATTGTAGTAATTGTGGGTGCTGCTAACCTGTCAATCTCAAATATATTTATAAGCTACACACACAGAAATGAAATGAACAAAGTGATTTCAGACTAACCAGCTCTGACTACACATTTTAAGAAAATCAGTGGGTGTGCCTAGGATCCAATGCTAACAATTTGCTATGCACTGCAGTGTTACAGCTTTCTAAATGGTAAGTAACTGTTTAAAAATTCCGAAGCCTTCTTAAAATGTTTCACTTAAACATTTCTGCAATAAAATCTTATTGAACTGTTGCTTTCATTAATTTTCTACAGACTAGAGACCAAGAAATTCAAGTTCGATTTTTTTTTTCTTTTAACTTCGCCTACTACTAGCATATAAACTGTGCCTCTTTTTTAAATAAACCCCTGGCCTTGAGTTTTGGCCCCTTAATAGTAGTCTACATGGTTGACTACCCTTGGTGTTAAATTTTCTTAAATTGTATTTCTGTCAGTGTATCATTTTTTTTAAGCAATGGACCCTATAATAGCAAGCACTGGTCTGTCAGGAGTGCATTTTACCAGCACGACACAGGTATTTTTCACTACAGGAGACAAACAATGATATGTATTACATGCGGTAAACACTGCCTTTGGTACATAAGGTTCTTTTAGCATTTATCTGTCTAAAGTCTCACTGTGTCCTGAATGGGGGGTTGCCGGGGAGGGAGAGAAACCCTGTCTTATATTAATGTTGCCATTGGCTATAGCACAGTATTAGAAAGAGTCCACATGCACTGGATGTTTCTCATCAAAGCAAATCTAGATTTAATATTAAATGAACAGAGGCAGGTATATTAGCCCATGCTTAGTCCTTTTCTTCCAAACAATTACTACATCTCTCTTTTACAACTCTTTTCCCAGGTATTGGTACTCCCCTCCTTTTATTCACACGTATCACTACCAAACAACTTTCAATCAAGCTTAACAAACTAAATATTAAAAAATAAGACTGCTCTCCAAATTGGGGGTACATAAATCCCAGGGATGTTTAAACAAGGAATAGCCTTTCTATTTATTTGATAGCCTTTACACATTGCTTTCCTAATTAAAAAATGTACAATGGAGTATTTATGATTTATAAATATATATTTAAATTGAGGCTGCCCACTTAGATTTCCTTAGGAATAAAGGTATATAATCAAAACGTTTAGAGAACACTGTGAAAAAGAATACCAGTTAAGATACTGGCATTCAATTGTCCTTGCCACCAGAGGAAACATAAAAATCAAGACTGCAAAGAAAACCTAAAGCAAGCTAACGTTTTATATATAATTCTACCCTATGGGATATTAAATATAATGCTTTACAAGGCCATAGAACTTTCACATGCTAAAGTGTGGAGAGCACGGGCATATAAGATATTTTAGAAAACTACCACCTCAGTTACAAAGAAAATCTCATGTTCAATAATTCCCCAAAGATTCAAATTCAACTTACTTTATGTAAAATACACTATAATCGTAATTCAACAACCCGTTCCAGATTCCAATAAGCTCCACTTTTTTTTTTTTTTTTTGGCTGCGCTGGGTCTTTGTTGCCATGCGTGGGCTTTCTCTAGCTGCAGTGAGTGGGGGTTACTCTTCGTTGTGGTGCGCGGGCTTCTCATTGTGGTGGCTTCTCTTGTTGGGAAGCACGGCCCCTAGGTGCACAGGCTTCAGTAGTTGTGGCGCGTGGGCTCAGTAGTTGTGGCGCATGGGCTTAGCTGCTCTGCGGCATGTGGGATCTTCCCAGACCAGAGCTCGAACCCGTGTCCCCTGCAATGGCAGGCGGATTCTTAAACACTGCACCACTAGGGAAGTCCCTCCACTCTTAAATAATTTTTTTCCTTCATGGTTTTGGGTTCATGTGGTATTTAAGCATTTCTTCAGCTATCTTCTTTGTAGATGAAAAGTTGGTAAAAGATCTTATTATGCTAGTAGCATTTCATATTCTTGATTATTAATCATTCTTAAACCTCATCTTAATCTGTTTCTTTAATCTTCTTCTCATGTTTAATTTTCCAACTATCTTATCTTCATAACTCAGTGCAATTCTTCCTTCGTAACAACAGAAACTCACATTGGAGTGTTGGCCAGTGTATTCAATTCTTTCCCTATGTGTTTCACTGACACTTCCTGACAGTTCTATGAATGGGTTTGTTATTCCTATTCACAGATAAGTAAACTGAGGCTTGGAGAGGTTGAGTAACTTGCTAGGAACATACAACTTGGAAGTAGCAGAAAAAGGGTAGACCTCACATCTGTACTCCTTACCATTAATGCCCCTAAAACCTAGGGATTAGGTCTAACCACATCTGGTTTGGGATATGGTTAGGGAATTAGCAAGAACTGATGTGACATTTTTGTTTCTATAAAGTACTGTCACAGAAGGTAAAAACAGCAGATGAATGCATTATAACAGTCATATATGACTAATGTTCCATTAATGATAGTTGGGGGGGCAGGGCGTGCAACACACAACGTGGCAGATAATGAGAAATACACAATGAAATGATTTAAAATACACTGTATGCGTTACGATGAAATGTAGGATGAGCTTGTGACTTCGGAATCACAGTGAAAAACTAAGTTGTGGTGAAAATGCAAGGTTCTGTTTACTACTTAGCAGATAAATCCTCAAGGCAAAATCAAAAATATTTTAAAAAATTTTAATCTCCTCAAAATATATCTTTCTTTCTCAGGTCACTGCAGCAATCCACAGTTAACTGAGAAGACAAAGCATTTAACATGTTTAGTCAAACAAGCATGTGATCTTTATTCTAAAGATAATAGTTAGTTTAATAAATACCACTGACAAGATTATTTCAACACCTAGCAGACTATCAGCTCAAGATCAAATGACCTTTCCTTAAAATCAAGCTCAAATTGATCCATTTTAGAAGGTAAGAATCACAAAGTGATTAGGAATATAGGTTTGAACTTAAAAGAGGACAAGATGGCAGTTAGAACACATGCCCATCTACCAAAAAGAATAGGAGGGCTGCTAGAAACTGTAATAGGAAAAAAAAACAACACTCAGGATGTGCAGGGTGACAGTAGGAATTAAGACTTGTAAAGTCATGTGGCCACCACCTCGTAGCTTTCTGGAAATCACGTTCAAGATTTTTTTATGCATGAAGGATAGATGGCCACCGCTTTGAAAGCTCACCCGTTCATGCTGTGCCTCTCTGTAAGATTGTAATGTAAAGCTTCTTAACGAATAACCATGATGTATCATTTTATAATTTTATAAATTTAAATACAGGCTCAAGTACTTTGATTTGTACTTAAGATTTAACTATAACTTTTAATTTCAAAAGTAAAGACAGCTTGTATATCCAGATCCCACTCTCACAAATAAGAATGCATATTAATCTTTTAGTTTTTAAGATGAATGCTTAGCTCTTCTTGATGTGAAATTAAAATTAGTGAGCTAGGGTTAGGTGAGGGGTGCAAAGCATAAGTATAAACAGAACACTCTGTAACATCTGTCTTATCGACAATGTGATTCAATTGTTTGAAATAACAATATGTCTTTGATGTATTTTCTCTTAATGCTGGGTTTGGAAACATTGATGATAATTAGAGTGAATATGTTATTTTAAATGTTTTGTACGAGAAAATAATTTCATTAAATAAGACTTGGCTTGACTTTAAAAATAATGAGAAAAAATCACCTTTCAGACCTAGAATAACTGATGTTTCTACTTTAAGAGTAGAAATTGGCAGCCTTTGAAAAATCCTTATCTTTGCAATTTTTATTACCTAAGTATTCAAAAATATCAGTTACATTGTGATCAGGGCAGAGTTTAATGACATCTTTGGCCAAGGTATTACCTTCATACGTGCTGTGTTGGCAGCCCTAGCTCATCAATATGAACATTCCTTTGTATTTCATATTGAAATATAATGATGTATAAATACTCCATTATATAGTAGATGTATGTAGATGTGTCAATTTAAACTCAAACATACATTTATACCAACTCTTGTGAATTAGCAACAGTCGAGTGACCTAATCCTGATGTCTATTTTGAGACGCATATTTCACAACTATTATGTAATCACACAGGGTCATCACTCAGGCCAAATAAAAAGACATCCAAAAAAAAAAAATACCAGTAAATAATACACGAAAATAATCCCATTCAATTTAGCTGATGAGTTCTGTTATCTCAAATGGAATTCAGTCTCTAACAGCCTGAGTAAGCTTCACAGTGGTTCTCGGACAGAAGTATTACCACTTCCTTCCCTGACATGTAGAAAAGTATAGGGTGTGTTCTTGGTTGTAACAGTGGTACCAGGGATACCACAGGACCACGTAGTGGCTGCCTGTAAGCCTTGCCTCTTGCTCTCTCACTCATTCCAACCACACTAGCATCCTTGATGTTCCTCAAAGATATCAGAAAAGCTTCCATTGCGAGATCTTCATACTGACTGTTCCCTGTTCCCACAATGTCTTTCCTATACATCCCCATGGCTATTTCTTTCACTTTCTTTAGATCTTTACTCATGTCACCCTCTCAACAGGGTTGTCCCTGTCTACACTGTTTAATTTTTCAAAGCCTTATCTCCCCACCACACATACAAAGGCACACTCACCCATAAATACAAATTCTGCAAACCTCTTACACTGCTCCATTTTTCCTGTAGTATTTATCATCTCCTAATGTACTCAATACTTAGTTTGTTGATTATCTGCTTCCCCAACTAGAATATAACCTCTTAAAGGGAAGGAGTTATTTCTGTGTTTTACTCAGTGCTGTATCCTAGGGCTTTGTACAGGACCTAGGGTATATAGAATAATCTTTTTTGAGTGGAAAAATGGGGAACAAGGATGTTAAGTGTTCTGACAGGGATGTCAATTATACCTCTGTTGCTAACTTACCAATATCTGCAGTAAGAGGCGAACGGTGCAAACAGCATGAAGGTTACAGGGCTAATTCTATCTTACTCTGCATCTAAAAGTAAACTATGACGCCTAAAACTCATCTTTTATAATAGGACTACTGGCTTACAAAAGTATTTTTACAGAGCATAATTTTTACTTATTATTTATAACCCCCCTTCTTAACATTGTTTTCTAATCATTCTTGATTATACCTTTTCTCATTCACCGTACTGGTTCCATGTTATATAACCACACTAAAACTCTTTACATATTTTCCTTAGTTATTCAACTATGGTGAGTACATCAGTCATAAAAAAGTTGAGAAATAACTTGCCCATAAGTTCTTCCCAAATTTCCTAGACTACTTTATTCTTTTTTTTTTTTTTTTTGCGCGGTACGCGGGCCTCTCACTGTTGTGGCCTCTCCCGTTGCGGAGCACAGGCTCCAGCCGCGCAAGCTCAGCGGCCATGGCTCACGGGCCCAGCCACTCCGCAGCATGTGGGATCTTCCCGGACCGGGGCACGAACCTGTGTCCCCTGCATTGGCAGGCGGACTCTCAACCACTGCGCCACCAGGGAAGCCCCTACTTTATTCTTTATATAGTAAAATATTAATACCTTTGTATTTCTACAAAATCAGTTAGAAATATAAGATTCTACATTCATTATTTATAGAAATGAAATATCTGCACTCAAATATTTGTTAAGTGACTAAATGGTTTCATTTTTAAACTGTTAAAGAGATGGCAAAGCATGTAATCATAAATATAAACCCCAGTCTTATCCACTCAGCAAGAATACATTGTGGAAAGAAGCTTGTAGCTTCTTGTAGCTCAGAACCTTTTTCATTTTTTTTCCTAATCAATGGCCACAGAAAATACTACTTGCTAAGTTTTAAGACAATTCAGTAACTTATTGTATTATTTCTTTCTATCTCCCAAAGCACAGACATCTCTCAGTGGATATTCACTTGTAATACTTACAAGCTTTAAAATTATGTTCATAGTATAGTAAAGCTGAACTTCTCGCCTGCAAAACTAAATAAACCTGCGCATTGAAACCAGTACTCACTTTTAGTGTTAGAAGTTATGATTGTTTTTTCATTCACCTATCTACCCCCAGCCCCTTCCACTCAAGAAAAGGCACAGGAAATAATCACTTATCTTATTCAGTCTAATATGCAGCTGTTGGTCAGAATTTGTTTTTATTGTGTGGTTGATAAACACAAAATAAGCATCACACTCAATGCCATAAAGTATTTTAAAGTGTTAACAGTCTTGATTCTATTTTTTTTGATGAAATGTGAGCAATCTATCAAAGGACATTACTTAAGAGATTTTAAAACCTTTTAAAAATAAAAAGAGAGAATAGTTTAAAAAATGGTATGCACCTCTGTTAGAATTGCTATCATAAAAACATGACATTGTTTTAAAAGTTTTCAGAAATCAGAATAAACTAATGATGTCTAAAACTTCCTTTTTCCCCTTGAAGTTGCATGTTGGGATCCCACAGCATAAATGAGATGGGGATTTATTTTTTCTTGGTGGTATTTAGATTACTATTATATGCAATCATCAGCACGTTTTATGACATTCCCTGCCCCATTACTAATCCATGTCATATTTGACATTTATGTTTACTAAAACTGATTTTCTGTTTTTGTTAATAGGATGGGTTTACCGTAGGCGATGCTTTACCGAATTTGTAACGACAATTTTACTTAAATATGGCTTTGGTGTACTCCTCTGCACATAATCTTTGACTTCTTAAGAGTCTTTTATTTTCCCAGCAGCCCAGTTGGAGAGTTTTTAATATTACGTTGAATCATAACAACACATGCTGGTTAGAGTCTAACTTAATACATGCAGCTTAATGTTAATTTTCCAACTTCAAATCAGAGATCTAACTATTATGAGATGATTATTTATCTCAAGTGTGATTTTGTTTTAAACCAGTAAAGTCCACAGCTAGACAATTTTGCATCATAAAAAACCAACAGTATGGAGTAAAAGAATTCAGCAAAAGATTTGGAATCTTTACATAACTAAAAAATTTTTGTTGAGAAGAAAAAGGTCTATCAAGGAGCTTTGACAGTCTAGAGCAGAAAGCAAAAATGGCACAGGTGAATGCCCAAGTGACTGATGTGGGATTTATAGTAACTCTGTTTGTAATATAGTAAATATGTTTGATGAATATAATAAAAGGGTATGTTTAGGTCCTAATTCCTTTAGGGAAAAGTTATCCATTCATATGGATAATAAGGGGCAAAAAACCTCAATAAGCCAAAGAAATTGCTTTAAGATAAGAAACAAAACTAAATGCCACATTTCTGGCTTCACAATGTAACTTTCACTGCAAAGTAAATTTCTTATAAATACCTTGAAAAGGGGAACATACAGTTAATCATCAAAACAAGTATGCAATGATGGTAAAAACAGAAATGGAACAGACAGTATCAGAGCTAAGAGAAACAGAATTGGGTGATAAAAATCACAAGAGAAAAATTTAGGCATTCTACAGTATTATAAAAAATTGTCTTTTCTCTTAGAATGGTGAACACTCTATAAGAATAAGTCAGTGCTATAGTTTACAATACTAAGGAATTAGCTGGCATCAAGCATCTGAATTTTACAAGTTTCAAAGTGTGCCAAACTATGGTGATCTGGTGAAAGTAAATTATGACAAAAGTCAATGCTCATTCTAAGGTTGTACAGGTTCTAACATCTGTATGTGCAGCATGCATACATACACCTACATCTCTTTAGATGCTTACAAAGGGGAATGCCATGAATCAGTAGGAGTCATCGCTTATGTAAACCAGTTAAAAAATTAAAAAGGAAAGGAAAATGTCTTTTTAAAGAAACATGGCTAATGTAAATGCTGTTTTAAAAAGCTATCTGGTCGATTGATAGAATATTGCTATTTTTATTTTTACTTTCCTTGTTTTCAAGATCTTGTCGTATATTTACAATTCATATATTTTAACAATTATTGATGAAAGTGAGAAATGTTAGCTAGTGTCTGTTTGGAAGATGGGATGAGGTTACAGTGTATGATTTTGAAGGATAGAAGACATTCTCATGGGAACTGGGAAATGTTTTCAAACCAAATACCAAAATAATATTTCAATGACTCACAGTGTAATGAGAAAAAATACTGTGGTCGTTTTGGCTGGTGCAATTCTTCTTTAAGCCTATATAATTTTTATGTAAGGCAGAAAACTGAACTACATAACACATTTCTACAATGCATATATGCATCAAAACCATTTACAAAATTACTACTTTCAGCATATTTTTAAAATGAGATTCCTTAATAAATTATGTTTATGCAGTCAAAACAACATTAAAATTTATTATTAGTCACTTAATGGAAGTTATTGGTGAGTTTATAAATGAAGTGCTGGCTTACTTTGATATACTCTAAGAGCAACCAAAAATAGAGATTCTTTCCCAGAGTTCTATGTATTTGTAAAGTGCAAAATAAGCAGCTTTGGCAATTCTCAAATGTAGTTCTTCCGGATGCATTTAATCCTAAATATACTTGTAGGAACAGAATGTTTTTCTGCCAAGTCAGGTATGTCTAACTTATCCATCTTATGAGTAAAAACTATCCTGACTGAAGTATTCCGTGCTTTATGGAAAGATAAAAAACAGTTAAGAGATAGAAACAAGTGTGAAGTATTCTCTGTATTTCTAATATTCTTGGTGGGGGTTATTTCCAGTGACAATATCGCAAGTCTATAAAACAAACCAAAACAAAAAGGCACAAAACTAAAATAATTAGTTAAATACTCACTCACTGAAAGTGGGTGTATTACAGAATTAAGGACAGATATTGTAGATAAATTTACAAATAAGAACTTCTCTATGTATTGATAGATAGGATATTTTTAACAGAGATTGTTTCAGAGGTTGTTGCTCAGGAAGTCTAGGGTGGATTGACCCTTTTTTCCTAAAGCAAGGGGCACTCTCCCAAAGTACTGTACAAAACAACATTATCACTCCTGATTTGTACCAGTCCACGAACGATATATAGTCTAAAATGTTTGAAATAGAATGCAATAATGCTTTCCTATGATAAACAGAAAAATGGACTTAAAATTACAATATTTTATAAAGCTATAAATAAGGTAAGATAATTTACAGGGAATATGGCAGTATTTTTCAGAGACCCTAGAGTCTAATACACTCAGATGCCAAAATATTTCATAATACTAAGAGGAGCTTAGACATTTAAATATGATAAAAGTTATGACTATTATAAAGTGTTAAGAAAGCTCAAATGAAGCTCTTAGGAAAAAGAAAGTTTATTTGGGAGGAGTTTCATTCCATATAAAAGATTAATTTTTTGGAATTTAAAACAATAAAAGGTTATATTTCAAATAATAATGTACTGCTTTCCAGGGGAGATATTGTCAACCGCCTAATGTTAAAAAGATGACAGAGCAGGAAAAACAGAATGAACACGTCAGTCAGCATTAAGAAAGAATCTGTGCGATTAACTGGCAGATAAAATAACATTAATAATGTATTTGTATTTACTTTTAAGGCCATAATTATGTACTAATATAAAGTTAACCTTATATAAAAATTTATAAGTACCAATTTTGATCAGTGTGAAATAAAGTTATAGCCAGGTTAATGCTCTATGTAGCATTTAATTTTCTATTGTAAAATCATATTATTATACTAAAGCACATAAAATTTGCAATCAGCATAGAAGCTTCAAATCCTTTTTGTTAATTGGCAACTGTGGTAGAGCATGAAGCATCGTTCTTTCCCAGTACTTTCATTTTAAACAAATCATCCTCACGTATAAAAATAGCAAATTGCATCAAATTTTATATAAGACGTTTTCTGTTTCTCATATAGAAGAGCTGTATGCAGCTTCCATGGCAAGTATCACAGCAAACAGCTTTGAGTACATTCTCTGGTAAAACACCATTCACAGAGATACAAGATACAGCCTTCATCGACTTACTGCTTAAAATATACAAGTAAGAAAACGCAGGCTTAAATTAAAAAACTGACAAAAATGGTCCAACAGCTTAACTGGTAAGTTCTGATATTCTACACTCTCCAAATTGAGAAGTAAAGTATTTTGCTGTTATCTCCTAGTTCTGACTTTGTAACACTTGACATAAAATCTTAATTCTAAAACTGATGATACATTAATAGCTACTTTATTCATATTTTCCAAACTCAAATCAGAATGCTAGTTTAGCAGTAGCTACATAGTCCTGTAAACATCATTACTAAACCTTGACTAGTTTTACACAGTAATTGCTAATCTTCTTTATGCATTCTCTGGTTCAAGGCACAAAGATGCTTCCATATCTACTTTGTCATAAACAACTTTTAAAAATAAAAAAAATATAAATGTGTTGGATACATTTTTAACAGATTCATTTCTAGGTCTTGGCATATAAATATTAGTGGGCAGACCAACTTCATAGTTTAAGTCAGAAAGCGTGTTTAATAGAGGAAGTTTTAAAAAATCAATCTTTCTGTTCCTTTTTCTAATGAATTTCTGAGGATGTAAAGCAATCTTAAAAACTGGCAAATTCCCTCTCATCAGACAGGTGTATCTTATATTCTCCAGAAAAGTAAAAGATGTTATATCAGCCCTGTTATGGAAAGGGAACTGTTAAGATTTGAAACTCAGTAACGAACTGTAAAAATCTTTTCTTTTTTGTAAATATAGCTAATTGTGCCTCAAAGGAGAAAAAAATATCTGAGCAAAATCAAATTTACTGCAGTAATAGCTTCTAATACCCTAAAGAAAATATCTTATGATTTATATTCTTGTACTCATCATTCAAAGAACTTGTAAAAACATGCCACCACTATCACTACTCAGAATAAGGCAAAATAAACTGTTAGAGCTTCAAGATTCACTGTTCAGCAATAAAAGTGTGTTTTGTGTTTGCTTTTGGAAGGAGAAGTTAACTAGGAAGTTAAATACAGTTGGCAAAAAATATTTCACTCTTCTCTAGATATGAAAAATTATCTGGCCCAGGATAATATCTATAACCCATAATTTACTGGTACAGGTAAGCAATTTTTTCTTTATCATCTTCCATATTCTTACTTAGATGCCTAGTAATTTAGACAGAGAAACACAAACCTGTAAATTATTTATGGCTTGTTTGCGCCTCAAAGATATTACATAATATCCGAAGACCCGAAAACCAAACTAAACTACTTTTTAATAGGATTTAAATGGTTAAGCATTGGCTGTGCAAAACACAAGAAGGAAATGTACTGAACTAACAGGGAAATGAGAAAAATTATTTTCAAAGCTTGGGAAAATAGCCACAGAATATTACTTGTTCACTGATCATACTGCAGATTTTGTGTAATTAATAAACAATTAGATAGTAACAGTTTGAGGTGCACCTCCCGTTTTCCCTTAAATTTTGTCCGTGACCCCAAATCATGCCTCTCATAAAGCAGGCATCCAATAAGCATTTTTGAATGCCTGTTTATACCCATTCAAAGAAATTAATTGGTAAATAAAGTTTGCCTGAACGTATTTGCCTATTCGACATACAGAATCAGACTATTTTAATTTGCCAATCAGACATATGCTTTTAAACATAGACATAATTTCACTGAGATACACACTTTCCACATAAAACTAAATACCACATCTGCGGCATAATCTATAACACATAACATGGTGTTTTACACACATACCATTTCCCCGTTTCACTTCTGCAATTTTTAAGTGTTGATGAATTACTCCTTGCCAAGGAAGTCACGTTATATACAACAAAACCTTCAGTTTAAATAAGGGATAAGCTTGCTGTTAACAGCTTAGTTTGAAATGTTAACGACCCTTAGGCTGTTAACATAACAACTGGCCATTAATGTGGTAATGACCAATTTAAGAGGAAATTGTACTCTGAGAAATGAATATATTGGCAATCAGGAACAGGGTTTAAATTTGAAAGAGTATGATTTTTTTAAAATAAGGTAACAAGATTAAAAGTTTGAGCCTATCAGAAATCAAGTAAAAGTTGCATCACAAAAGGCAACATATAGACTCTTTTAGAGATAAAGATTTCTGAGATGAAAACTATTTTGATAAATTCCCTTCAACAATACACTTAAGACTATCAAACACCAGTTGAACAATTTATTTTTATTACCATAAGGAAGATTAAAACAACACAAGGTTACTTTCTCTGCTCTCTACTATGTAGACAACTGCAAAACAGTTTCACTCACCACACATGTATTTCATTGACAAATTTACATTTCTGATTTAAAAATATCCAGAGATTTCAAGAGACTCTCTTTAAATTTGACTTAATTTTTGTCTTTATTGCTTATTAGAACACTTTAATCTTGCCCAGACTATATAAACTCCTTGTTTGGTTACATGAATCCACTGGAGATACTGCAAATGTAAACAAAAGTCAAGACAGAGTCCAAAAGCCCACGGCTATTGGTTAGGAAGATAAAGCAAAAGTAGGAAGCAAAGTCACTAAAAGCAAATACAAAGACTCTATGTAGAAATCAGGCTCTAATTCACAATGAGCAGAGGAGAAATTTTTATTTGCAAGAGGGAAGTTCCAAGACCATAGAGCCTGAAAGAATTCACGGAATAGCTTAATTCTGATTAGTTGTGTTCGTTAGGGAACTCCTTGCCTATAGTCACATTCCATTCCCATTGCTGGCATCTTACATGTATTTTGTGCCCCTGGAACACAGAGAAGTAGTAGCAAGTGGTTATAATTAGTCAGGGGGCTGTCAGATGAAGCGGTCCTAAGAGGGGAGAGAGTAGAATCTGATAAACAGTACTGGACTCACCCTCTTGTAATGACCATTCATCAAACAATATGTTCTTATATATAAACATTGAATTGGACTGAAAATAACTGAATTATATACGAAGCAGCACCAAATTCCCTAGAAAACACCTCCTGAAATGACCAAGGAGTTACTGCTGATTGATAAATTTTGTTTCATAAGGGAAAAAAATTCAAAATGAATCAATGTCAGACTAGAAAAATGATTAATTGTATCAAATATGAAAACCCAAATGATGCCATATATCATTTCTCTAATTTGATAGATCCTACTTTGTTAATATCAGTAATTTGCAGCTGAATGAAGTCACAAAATTCCCTGAAAAGCAAAATAATTTTTCTTAAATACCAGTCCATGTGTTGAGTACTAAACGCTAGGATACAAGTCTAGTCTGCTTCATGGCTTCAGAAGCAAGAACATCTGCGTTGTCCTGAAACCGTTCAGATGTTTACCGTTTGGAGAGTGGCTATCATTTCCCCATAATGATGGAGGTCTTTACTTTGTTATTTTCCGTAAAGCTACTGGCAAGACTTAGGCTGTTCGACTTTCAGTGCTATCTTTGCGAAGATCACCTGGAATGCCATGGTGGGTGGAGGGAGGTGTATTCACACTTGGGGAAAGTTTTCAACAATGTACGATAAACGCCTTACTAATAAATGCCAGTTAAGAGTTTCAAATTGACTTTCTCTGACAAATCAGAAACAGAAATATCGCTGAATTACTTGGTGCTATACTCAGCCTGACCTTGTCACTTTTGTGCGAATAAAACATCTTGCATGCTGCTTTCTACCAAATACATCCTTGATGTGAACTGGCAGTTTCCATACAGGCAGTGGACTAACCTATCCCCAGGTAGGAGCATCAGGTAAGGCAAATAAATGGGAACACTTTGAGATATTGGGTTTTCCTGGCCATTGCTGAAGCGATCATTTGTGGAACAGGCACCTGGCAGCATTTTGAAGGCTGCTAGGTGGACACCTTTCAGGAATAGAGGCTAGTAGGAAGGAAATGAAACCCACAAAGACACTTACAAAGGTATTTTAAAAGGAATCCAGTCATCACTGGTGTGCAAGGCTAATTCCTACCTCAGATAGTCTCTGCGACAAAGGATAAGGTTAGCTTTAGTGTACAGGGTGGAGCCCACCTCTCCCAAACGACAGTCACAGCAGGCACACTTCAGGCAGTCCTCATGCCAGTATTTGTCCAGTGCCTTTAGAAGATACCGGTCCTTGATCTTTCGGTTGCAGCCAGCACAACCTTTCGGCTTGTTGTCTGGCTGGACTGAGAGCATTTGTATACCTAAAGGGAGACAAGAAAAACAAGAGAGCTGGGACTCCAAGAAAGAAGCAGAAGATGTCCAAAGACCTCCACCAAGTTAAATATTTCAGATTGCCTTTTTCAAGGGGTGTTAGACGTTCTTTTTGAGGGCCATACAGATATCAAACTAAATTTTGGAAACAGAAGAGTCTCAAACTTTGCTAAGCCCTTGTTAAACCATTTACGAAGTGACACTTATAAAGTGGTAAAACAAAGAATTCATGTTGCACCTGGTAAGTTGATATTATATACACGAAGAAGTTAAGTAATATTAAATAATTTTATAGTGTCCCCATTTTCTACATAAAGAAGTTCCTTTCGGGAGAAACTATGAGTAAATGGCTAACAATCTCAAAGAAAGCTGTTTAACAAAGTAGTCTGTGCACAGGCTGTAGAAGTCAAAAATGAGTTTTCCTTTATTGGTTAAAAATTTCACTTAACACGGGCTTGATGGCAGAAGGAAAGTGCACCCTTATGGGATGCACTAACCTCACTTAGCAGTAGAGATGTTTATACTTAAGCAGAGTACAGTCTCCCGAAAAGCTCACCAATGCTATAATACTTGTTTGCCTCCAAAGACTTCCCCCCTGTGCCCTTGATATTTCAAAGTATTAAAAATTTTTTTAAATGTACTTACACTCACAAGCATCAGTCAGTGCTTCTATTAATGGCAGATTACCTAACTATATACTACATGCTTTTATATAAAATTAAACTATAGGATTATGTAATTTATTGTCATAAACATGCACTTATTTATTTTATAAAGGAAAGAAAAGACAATAGAAGACAAAGTCTAAATATATATAAGGTTACCCAAACATCCATATGCAAATATATATTATATACCTATATTACATACATACTAGACTAGACATAGGGACATTTATATATTTTAGAGACATATCTCCATCATAAATAAGGAGTCTAGCTGAGTTCTATGGGTGTTACAACCTGACTGAAATTTTTTCAATGAAAGGGTATTTGCCTTTGGGTTTCTTCTCTCCTAAATGTCAAATACCCAGCTTTTAAAAAAGCTGGACCAACTATTCACAGCTTCATATTTACCAAATAACTCATTTCAAGCAGTATAAAGTACTGTAGACTTCGATTCCAAATTCCTTCGTTTTACAAATTATGATACAGAGGCCTAAGAGAGGTTAAGGGACTCGCTCAAAGCTGAATGACAGGTAAGCACTAGACTTGCTGGTCTTCTTACAGTCCAGAGATCCTGCTGCTAAATTATGCCTCCTCTCTAAGGCATAAAGTTTTAAACTTGAACATAGAATGACACAAGACACCAAATGCCTGCACTTGAAACAGTCTCAAGTAAGAAATGCCAAGCTCTAATCTAGAGCATTTTCGGTGTGTTTCCTGCTCCAAAATAGCTAAACCTTCTTCAGTTTCCTCTGATGCCTGATGATGAAGCCTGCACCTTCATTATCTTTACAATCTTTCTCTTTTTTAATCACACTGTTAAGAGACGTCAAGGCACCGTACCCTCACAGCAGAATAACTTTTCTAGCTACAAATGATACATGAATTTCACATAATAGTGTTACGATGTCGAACTTCCATTAGAAAATAACTTCTCTGATAGAGTGATGGAGCAGGGACTGGCAGTGAGGCATCAAGGTAGCTACTCTTTCTGCATGGGATGCAGAGCCGTGGTCCTCGGAGCTGCAGACTAGCAGCTGGATTTGTACAGAACAGCAGGTGGTATTCCTATAGCCGGCTCTCTGTTCCTTTTCTTTGAAGGAGCTCAGGGTCTAGTGTAGATTAATCATAACCCTTGATAGCTCTGCTAAATCTCATTCTCTAGAACTTCTAACAAATGAAGTGTCTTTGATCAGAACTAGTTACCATCTTCTCGCAAGGTTCCACAAGGAATGAATCCCATTAATTACAGTACAGAACATACCCAGGTGCCTCTTAACTATCTACCTGGGGGAGGGAGAGACTGTGATTTACTAAATGACATTCCGGATTTCATGACTGAAAACATCTTGAGATGTATTAACAGTGGCTACTCTAGTTATCCAATTTATAAGGCTATTATTTTTTTATATCATCAAGCTGAAAATTTTTTGTCCAAATCCTTCTTAGTTGTAGCTAAGCTCTGTTTCTCTGAGTTGTGTTACCATCATCAAGCGTGGAAGGTCACCTATCTTTATTCACAATGCTTCGCAAGCAAGACAGGGGGTACCAACATTTGGGACAACTCTACCCTGCTTGTCTTCACAAAATGTTTTTGTTGTGCTGACATTTTAATTTAGCACTCAGAGGCCAATTAATATTTGAAACTCTTACACTCTGTCTGGCCTTGGGCATAGAAGGAGTTTGATATTTTCTGCTCCATCCTGGTACCTTCCTGCAGAAAACATCATCCCATTGCTCTTGAAAAGGAAATGTTTTCGATACTCTGCAAGTTAACAGTTGTAGAAAAAAGAACTATTTTGTAGTCACCACGTTGCCATGTACCTAAACAGGCATAAAGCAGGCGGCAGCCTCTCTTCAGCATCCGGCAGAACGCATCTGGGTAGAGTTATGTGTTCGGAGCTGAGAAACATTTCACAAGTTGCTTATAGCACATCAGGACTCATAACTAGTTTTAGATTGGCATGTAAATTGTTCCGAGGGAAATTCTTATTGCCTCTGAGACCCTGCCATTCTGAGTTATTTGACAGTTTAAGGGAAATCATAATTAAAAAAAGACATAAATAATAGCCCGTGCAGTGTGGTGTGCAGAAATAAGTAGAACCATTTCATTTAAACTCTGGTGAGCTTTTAATTGCCTGGATTGCATTGTGAGGCAGCCTAACGGTTGATTGCCTCCATTATGTTCCCTTGTTCTGTGCCATTCATCCGCGCAGTCTCAGCTTCAGTAGTTAACACAACAAAGTAACCACAACTCCACAACACACAGGGGCTTAAAAAAATAATAATCATAATAAAAGGTTTGCAGCACTTAGACCCAGTCTTTCATATTTTTGGACTAACTACACGTAGTGAATGGAAAACATTTTGTCCCCTTCGGAAGATTCACAGAGGACAATTTGGGAGAAGGAAAAGGAAGAGGGAATACATAAAGGGGGTTGGCAGAGATGAGGTGCCTCAGGAAGATGCGAAAATGGGAATGCAGGTTCTGCAGCTGGGAGCAGTGACACAGATTAAAAGAATTTGGCCAACACCGGCCATTCGATTGCCAAGAGGTACCAAACAAAAGATTTTCTCTCCTCCTGCCCATCTTCATCCTCTCCCCAGCCCCCAGCCCGGACTGGAGAACTGGATTGGGCCTAAAAGCTTGTTTCTCTCTGTTCACTGGCCCAGAGCATCCCTACAGGCTGCAGCCCCCTAAGGGACAACAATGCAAATAGATGTCCCCAGATCTCAGGCGCTGGAGCTGCTTAACTCTGTTCTGCCCCTTCAACTCCCAACCCCCCTCCCCATCCTTCCACCACCCCCCCTCCCCTTTCTGAGCAATGGAGCTGGGAACCAATTTGATTCCCTTTTTCTCCAATGCAGCTGCAAGGCTCAGAGATACTGACATTTTTCCACTCTTATCAGTTTAATTACAGTTACCATGGCAGCAAAGTGCTAGTGCTTGGCAAAGGCCAACAAGAGATTTGCAAGACTGAGTTCAATTTTGATGCAGCTCACATGCAAAATAAAAAAAAAAAAAATAAGAAACATACATACACTCTAACAAAGAATCCCTTGAGGAGTTTATGCTCCAGCCTTTTGTGGTTGTGTCTTTGCAGCCACACAGGGATGATTTGCAAAGAATGTAGCAGTTTTTGTTGCACCTAGCAAGATTAATTGGTTTAAGCAGCAGTCTTTCAAAGCAGTTACAACAATAATATTTCGGATCTTTTCGAAAGACACAAAAGCAGCGGAAGAGCAGGAAGGCTTTGGAGTAGCCGAGAGTGCCGAGCGCCGGCAAAGTGCATCTATGATAGATTGTAACCTTACCAAAACTTTTCTCCTTTTTCTGCATGAGTTGATTTAGGCGTGCCTGAGTTGCAGCGGCTTCGCATTGAGCGCCCAGCCCAAAGGTAGAAGTGGAAGGGGGTCTCTCGGTTTTAGCTCAAGTGCGGACCTGGTGCGCAGCCTACACCTCGGAGGACGGACTATTGTGAAGCCACTTTGGGAGCGGGTCGGAGCGGCGGCGCGGGGGGTGGAGGAAAGGACGAGGGCGGCCAGACGAGACACGGCGCACACACGGAGCCCCTCGCCGTG
Organism: Neophocaena asiaeorientalis asiaeorientalis; assembly: GCF_003031525.2. NCBI lineage: Eukaryota > Metazoa > Chordata > Mammalia > Artiodactyla > Phocoenidae > Neophocaena > Neophocaena asiaeorientalis. The sequence goes on from NW_020176571.1 coordinate 12,541,194, forward strand.
TGGCAGTGTGCAAAATGATGGCGAATGACAAAGCCACATGCTTCCCTAACTCTGCCCGTAATCCTAAAATCCCAGCGGCCCCTTTTAGCGTCGTGGTAACAAATGGATTTGATTAAACTGTCACATGCAGCGTTAGCATAGCATATCATGTTCAATATGAAAAAGATCATAAATCTGACTTGTATTTCATAACAGCAATCTGGGTAGCCCCCATAAAAATGTGCCGCAGCAGTTTGAATCTCAGCCTATTAGGACAGAGGCACCTTGCCCCACGGAACCTCTCTCTTCTCGCCACTTCTCCCAAGCGCCCCCTCCCCCCGCAGACAGTCACTTTTCCATCTCGTAGGAACGGTATTTCGTTATTATGGCAGAGTGGGCAGAGGCAGAAGTGGCCACCAGAACCCAAAAATGGTCGTTTCAACTCCTGGGGGAGGGGGGTGATGAATTCCAGCAAGTAAGGGGAGGAGGGTCGGGAACCACCTAAGGCTGAATTTCCTTCCTACGGGCCGGGCCAGATCGAACATCTCCTCCCAAACTCTCTCAAGCCCCTGTCTCCTCGGGAGTCGGGGCTGTGGAAATACTGCAGTTCCTCGTGAACTTTGACTATTATCCGCTCGAGTCGTACTTGAGACGTTCCGCGCCGCAGCCGCTCTGCTCTCCCTCCTTCCATCAACATCCGCCCGCATCTATTTCACGTCTCATCATAAAAATAATGAAGCCTCACATGACTTAAACAAAACGGTCTCAGCAGAGCTGCAGCCCGAATGAAAGTTGCAGTGCGGAGCTGGGCTGCAGCTCCAGTTTATGCCTCATTAGGAGAGGCTGAAGAAGAAAAAAATCCCCACATCCGTACACGCACGCGCGCACCCGCAGACACACACACCACAAATAAGCCGCCGCGTGTACACCCAGTTGCTGCACTTACCTTCTCAATTAAGCGATACAGGGGGAGGCCGTTCAGAAAGCACAGTGGCTGCTTTGTAGCGCTTCTCCTTGGGAAAGGTCAAAAAGAAGCATTGCTTTGAAAAAAAAAAAAAAAAAAAGAGGGGGAGGGAATCTCTATTTTTTTTTTTAAGTTTAAAATAATGAGGTCCTCAAGGATCCGCCAAGTAATGGTGTTGACCGCATCTGAGCCACAGGTGTCCTCCTTTTAGGCAACTGCAGTCCGAGGCTGTCTCTCTCCGTCCTGGCTCAAGACAACTTACCCCAGGAGCACGCCAGGAGCCGAGCTGAAGGAAGCCCCGGCTCTCAGCTGCAAAATGCAATCCCTTCCCAGCCAGACAGAATACAGCCAAAGAAAAGGTCACTCCGTTATTACTGAGCCGGCGGAGCCCAGGCAGCGCTTGTCAAGACCACAGAGAAGCAGCTCCCTTCCGATTTAAGACTATTTACCTCTCGCCCCCCACCCCTCCCCTCTTCTCTCCTTTCCTTCCCTCCCTCCCTCCCTCCCTCCCTCGTTC
>NW_020176571.1:12547820-12578924 GCF_003031525.2 Neophocaena asiaeorientalis asiaeorientalis
TTTTGAAATCGAACACTTTGAACCCGGCAGCATTCGATTCTCAGTATTGTTTTAAGTGGCATTTTAATGCTTAGGAAAAATCCTCCAATGACCCTATGACCCTAAGAGATATTTCTCAGTTCCTTCTTTCCCTCTCTCTGCAATTATTGGCAAAGTTGCGTATTCCTATATATCTGCGTACATAACTGCATATGGGGCAGATTAATTTGAGGGATAATTGATCTAAGATTTGGTAAGATCTTACCTAACTTAAAATTGCTTTTTCCAAAATAAATGCAAAATGCTCTATTGCCATCTCAGGTATATCAATGTGTTGCCTAAAAGTAACTACCGCACTTACGCGAACAGACTAAAGGGATTCTGATTTTACAAAAGTTGTAGTGACTGATTCAACAACTTTATCTTACACTGAACTAGTGCTTGACTTACAAATTTCACTATGTTAAATACGTTGAGATTCTTTAGAAGAACATAGCTTATTCGTGGGTTTTTGTTTTTTTTTTTGGTCAGAGTATCAATGTCTTTTTAAGGGAAACACAGCCTCTGCTTTTAAAATATCACTAAATTTAGAACCCCTAAATTTAACTTGATAAGAACAAGGAGCTTTACAACAGTGTTTATTTTGTTGTAACATTTTGTAAACAAATTGGAGGGAAGAATAATCCTTAAAGAGATTAATGGTGTTAGCAGTGCCTTTACAGAGTTGAAATGGCAAAACAGCCTCCTAATTCAAAGGAAGCAGAAAGTGAAACCAAATAGTCTAATTTTCAATACCTCAATAAGATGAAAAGAATAAACTGAGGAGGCTCCAAGATTTTTTTATAATTTATCAGAAGTTATTTTCAGTAGAATCTAAAACAAAATAAATATCATGTTTTTAGTACTCATTTGAAAGAAAATTTTCATCACTTTAAAAGAAAATCACTTCCCAAACAAAGTAGTACACTCCATTTTAATGTTCCTCCAAGCAGCTGGGGAAAAAAAATGTAGCAGTGTCCTTTCCATTTAATTTATTTAGCCATTAAACAACCACACCAAGCTTTAATTCGCTGGTGATTTTTTTCATGAAAAATATTTTTTAAAAAGGACAAATGATACCTTTAGAATGAAATGGAAATTAATTTTCGCTTAGAGTGACCTAGGGTGGGTAATAAACCTAAGAAGAGAAATGGTATCGTAATAGGAAATGCTTTAGTTTATAAGAAAGAGAGAATCCACCCCTCCAAAAAAAATCGACAATGCATTTCTTCTGAATCAATCCATAGGATCAGTTTGTTCTCAGCTCGTTATGTTGCATGACAAAATCAAACTTTTCCAATATTCTAAATGATCTTCCAAAATATTTGCTAATTCTTTACCTATATACATATCACAACAGACTTGTTTTGTTCTTATGTATTATGAGCTAAGGGATCAACCCTCTGCCTCATCTACCAGTTTTGTAAGTTTGCATTCCTAGATCAAATTTCTCCTTCACAACTGCACACTTGCATTTCAGTTTTCCACATGTTGAACAGAATCATCAGCCACTGCTAAGAGAAAACTTATCTGAGGCTTTAAAATGATAGTGTGTTTTAGGAAGCTGAGCCAGCCACAGTTTTGGCCATTGCTAATACCTCTTCAGTTTGATGGCGAGATTAAAAAAAAAAGTAATATTTTATTATTACATGGAAAACATTTTTCACCTCTTCATATTTCAGAGACAAACTTAATATGTTTATCTTGGTTGAATTCTTTTAGAGGTAAGATACATACAGTTCAAAAGAGGATGACACAATTTACAATCCTCAAACTATTTCTTTGTGGGTCTGCACACTGGTTGGAAAGTTTACATCTATATGTGACTCTGAGCCAAGTACATAGGCAATGCAATCTGCCAAAGGTGCTAAATTTAATTCAGATCGTGGTCTTCCCTGCCTTTCTCTTAGTACTGAATTGCCTAAATGTCTCCCATTTACCTCTCTCCCTCACCAGAAATGGGTATAAAGATTTTCAAGCAAAATTTCAATACATTTCATTCCATTTGTTAGGCCCTCTGAACTGATACAGATAATATAAAGTTAAAAATAGTCCTATTTTGGGAAGGGAGGGTGAATGAATTGGGAGATTGGGATAGACATATATATATACTACGATGTATAAAATAGATAACTAATGAACCTACTGTATAGCGCAGGGAAATCTACTCAGTGCTTTGTGGTGACCTAAATGGGAAGGAAATCTAAAAAAGAGTGCATATATGTGTATGTATAACTGATTCACTTTGCCGAACAGCAGAAACTAACACAACATTGTAAAGCAACTATACTCCAATAAAATTGAATTTAAAAAATAGTCCCATTTTCCAAGATTAGAGATAATGTACAGGAAACAATATATGCTACAGTAACTAGCAGATAGAGGCTTCTCAATGAATGGTAACAATTATTATCACATTCAGTATGCCCCAGTTCAATTTTTTACTATTTAATGAAGGGTCATTCTTTCTGTAATCTTCTCTTTGTCCTTCTATAACACTTTGCTTTATTGAAAGTTCATTATAGTTAGGTTGTATTCCCTGCTTGCTATGGTCTGAATGTTTGTATCCCACCAAAATGTTGAAGTCCTAAGGCCTAATGTAATGGTATTAGGAGGTGAGGCCGTTGGGAGGTACCTAGGTCATGAGGGTGGAGCCCTCACGAATGGAATTAATGTTCTCACAAAAGGGACTCCACAGAGATTTTTTGCCTTTTCTACCATGTGAGGACGGAGTGAGAAACCACCAGCTAGAAGCACCAGGAAGAGGATCCTCAAGAAAATGTGACCATGCTGCCACCTTGAACTTGAACTTCCAGCCCCCAGAACAATAGGAATTAAATTTCTTTTGTGTATAGGCTACCCAGTCTGTAGTATTTTCTTATAACAGCCCAAATGGACTAAGAAACTAAGCTAAAAACTTTGAGGGTTCAGATTTTGTCCTAATTAGCTTTGCATTCCATACAGTGCCAAGTAGAGTGTCTGGCTCACAGTAGACATTTATTAAATGCTGATTAAAATGACTTGAATTAAACAAAGAAGCCACAGTCTCAAAGACAGTATTTAGAATGACATTTTGAATCTAAGCTGTTGATAAAAATAATAATCTAAGCATATTAAAATCAGATGGCACTTGACACTAGTATTGAGATATTTTTCATGCTATGGATATCTGCAGAAAGATTTATTACAGCATAGTATGCAGATTTGTTTCATCATCTGTCTTCATGATTACATCATAAGTTATTGGAGGTAGAACCTATATATCAGTATTTTCAGGGTCTATCACTGTGCCTAGCCCATAGTGACTACCTAATAAATGTTGACTGCATGAATAGCTAAATAGAAAAATAATGAATGAATAGAAAAACTCAAAGGATGAGAGATCTAAATAAAATTATCAGTACTTAAAATTACTAGCTTTGTGAGACAAGTAAAAAGGAGACCAAAAATGGAGGTCAATGGAGTTTTCAACACCAATAAGAATTACAACAGTTTTCTGTGATGTACAGTAATATTGAGAGTTTTGGAAGGTTTACAGTGATAAGAATATTTAGGAAGGTGATACTTATTAGTTATTACTATCAGTTAAAAGTAATACCTTTAAGAGGCTATTAGGAGTGAAAGAACATCTTGGATAACTATTTAAAATAGTCCTAAGATGTAACTTTGGTTAATTATGTGTTAAAATACTTAGAAAACACTAAAAAGACCAAACATTGCATCAAGTCTCAAATAGCCTAAGACTAGAATCTGGGAGGAACTTCTGCTAACCAATGGTAGGTCAGTTTTCTTGGCATTCTCAGGTTTATCTCAAGACAGAGAGAATACTTAAAAGGGATAGGAAGACACACTGTAGTTTCTTTATGTTATTCCCCTGGGTCTATATTCAGGGTATATTACAACCAATAAAAAGATTATCCAGGTGTTGATTTTTCATGTATTTAAAGATCTATTCTCAACCTCCCTCACCTTCCCAATTGCTATCTTTCTCACCATTCAGGAAGAGTATCTTTCAAAAACAGCTGAGCAGAAGCTATGGAGTCAGACCACTGACTGCTCATTGCAAAGGTCTGAAGATGGTGACAGAAATATCCTGGATACAGTGGATGGAGAGACTTTCAGGGTTTTGTCTCTTACATCTTCTCAGAGTTTCAGAGGAACAGGCCAGAGGTAAAAGAGAAGTTGTCACCTTAGTAGAGTGAATGCCTGTTAGGAGCTAAAAATCATATTGGAATCTGGCACGTTAACTTCCTAAGTGTGAATCTGAGAAGGAGATTTTGTTGTCACCAATTCATTAGAGAATTTGGCTTAGGGTAATCCATCCATCTTATATTCTGAGATTCACTGAGTTTAAGAAGTGCTCAGTTCGATAGTTTATAAACAGAAGTAAAAAGCAAAACAATAAGTAACAACAACAAAAAAATACCGTGGAATAAGGGAAAAGAATTACCACCTTGAAGGCTCAAAGAAAAAGTATGTTTCTAAAATTAATGTCTTGTAAGACTCAAGAGAACATTCTGAAACTTGTTTGCTCCACTTAATAAACTGCAAGAAGAATGAGCCTCATCGAAGCAGGAACTGCAGGCAGTAAAGAACAGAGTGAGATAAAATGCAAGATATATAAGCGAAAGAAGAATTTCAATAAAACTAAATGTAAAATGGGAAAATTGAAGCCCACATTTTAAAAGGCATTGAGAATACTGAACTGTAGTAATAATAATACAGAAGCATTAATCTGTTATGTGGAGGATGGGCTTGAGAAGCTCTCCTAGAATGTACAAATACAAAAATGTGCTTATAACAAAAATGTAATAAGACCTAAAATGGAGCTTCAATATATGACTAATTAGTGTTCCTGGAGAAGGAACCAAAACATATGAAACAGAAAGTAAATAAAGATATGATAGAAGAAAACTTGACTGATTAACCTGTATATGCAGATTTGAGTGACTTCACTAAATTCAGGATAAAACAATAAAGGAGACCTACAAAACTCATATTGACAAACTTTTGAATTGTGATGGAAATGATTTATAATTAAAAGACTGTCAAGTATCCAAATAGTGGGGGAAAAGGAAAATAAAGGATTATCCATGGAGGAAAACTATACCCAGTTAGCTTCAAGCACTACAAGTAAATATTCTAAGACAATGAAAAATATCTAAAAATTTTGAAAGGATAATTATTGCGACCTAAGGATTTCACATTGAAACAGTTTGTATTTTCTTGTGTAAAAGCTATTTAAGGATGGTTTCAGATGCACAAGTGGTCAGAAAAATAACATTTACTAACTTACAATAAATTATTTGAAGAGTTGCTCCAAATCAATCTCAGAGAATCAGATTTAAAAACCCAAAGGTGGGAGGGTCATGGCAAAAAATGATGTTAGGGCTTTTTCTTTCTCTTTTTAGATCAGAATATCTGGAGTCCCTTTAGACAAAGCATTGGTAGAATGATTCTATAAGCCAGACCTTCTTTCATTTGTTTCTCTGTAACTCTCCCCTCTTCCCCATCCTCAGGAAACATATTTCTCATGCCTCATTCTTTACCTCACAGTTCAGATGGAATCTTTTCTTAGGTCCACTGACCTAGGAACTAACTAGGACTTGTGAGATGGCTAAAAGATTATGTTTACATGGCTGAGATATTATGCTTGACAAAGTTTTTGTTTCTATATGTAAGGCAATAGATTGGCCTTTTTTTTTTTCTTCTAACGTTTCCTCATTAATGAGGTCTAATATGGTGAAAGGTTTGTTTTAGATTGTAAAACTGTTACTCAGGAAGGTCAATTGACTCTCTCAAAACCCCACACTTAGTAAGAATTAAATTTGAATTTGTGTCTTCTGACTTTAAATCAAATACTCCATTACTTGTCTAATTTATGACTGCCTCATGGATTCTCAGAAAATGGGACTTTATATTTTTTCTTGGTTTTATTTCAGCAAGAAAGAAATAATCTTTATGTCACTTAATATTTGCAATTAGTTTAACCTAGATTGTTCAACTCTCAAGTGTATAGTTATCCTCCATAAAGATATTTATGTCTGAAAAATCATTTTTCTAATTTTCAGTTGGTATGATAGATTCCAAACTGCTTTGTTTTGACATCTATTGTTTTGATTACTCTGAATCAGATAATAACCCAGCATTAAATTTTTTGGAGAGAGGTGTGAGGACTCTTAGGTTTAAGTAAAATTAAACTTAAAAAAAATAATTTTGATATAATTTCAAAATTATGAAAAGTTGTTAGAATAGTACAAGAAACTCCTATACAGCATTTACCTAAATTCACCAATTATTTATGTTCCCCGATTTACTTTACCATTCTCTTCTATCTCTATATTTATACACATATGTATATTTTCCTTCAAATATTTGAAAATACACTGGAGACATTATGCCCCTAATCCACAGTCTAAAATTCATCAATTATCTCTAAGATCCTTCACAGCCCACCTCCTTCCTGTCCCCATTAAGGATACAATCCAGGATCATGCATTGCATCTAATTGTCATATCTCTTCTTTTCTTTCCTTATGAAAATCTTTGAAGTCCCAAACATGTTTCTTTTCATGGTCAATGAAGGTTGGAAGTTTACCTTCACACTTATCTGGGAAACCACATAAAACAGTTTTCTATTTCCACACCACTCTTGCTGACTCAGAATCCTAGGGAAGGGATTGTCCCAGACTTGTTTTTTGTTTATTTGCTTGCTTTGTTTTGTTCAAGAGATCTAGCAGTTCTCATGATCAGCCAGGTTTGGAATCACTGAGGTCAGCTAATGATCAACTTGAGAGGGAGGGCAAACCTGCTGGAGCTGGTGCCAGAGAAGTAATATTGGAGGAGAGAGAGGAATGAACTAATTAGAAGGATGATGTAAGAGGTGGAAGTCTTTCCCTCAAATACTGAGGAATATTTACCCAAAAAGCACAGCTAGTAAAGATAACTCTGGGGAGAATCAAAGAGGCCCACTTACAATTTACAATTTCAAGATCCCTGAAACATAATTCCTGAACAATTATGAGCTATTCTACAAGAAAACATTTCTGTAGCCATGTAGATTTAAAGAACAAAATTAATCCAGTTTCTTTCTCAGAGTCTTTAATATATTAAAAAACATAATATACCTATAAGAGTACAAAGCAATTCCTCAATTTGGCCACATAACCCTTTTTAGAGGCGGCCTGTTAACATATCAGTTTTACTGTCTAACTGACTCTAGAAGTTGCATTAACTTCTGAGAAACTGCAACATATAACCCAGGTCAGATATTTTTAAGACGTTCATAAGGGCAAAATTATAAAGAAATATCTTTTCTTCTCCTTGGTTTAGGATTACACATAAACAAAGGACAACTAATACAACAAAGTTATATAGAGAAAAAAAATGATGAACAGAACTATACCTGAACAATTCAAATGACTAATAATGAACCACACAAATGACTAACAATAATGAAGGTGATGATCAGCTGGATGGCATAAAATGTGCTCTGAAGCAAAACCTACATGATGTTGAGACTTTTACTCCTAAAGATTATTCTACATACCTCTCTTCACTGGAATATTAAAGACACATATTAACTTTGTTTATTAAAAGCTCTAAGTCCCTTTTGAGTTCCCATAATTTAAAAAATTCCATAAAGGTTAAAAAAAATCTGATAAAGTCTGAAAGTACTAGTTAGTTCAAAGAAGAGACCTGCTGGGGGAGACTCCCAAGTAGTTCAGTGGTTAAGATTTGGCGCTTTCACTGTGGTGGGCTGGGTTGAATCCCTGGTTGGGGAACTAAAATCCTGCAAGCTGTGTGGCATGGCCAAAAAACAAAAAAAATTACTTCTCCTCTAATAGGAAATTCCAGAGTTATCCCTTCTAGTGACAGCTAAGGAACACAGTCATTAAAAAAATATATATAGCATTGGCATTTTGGATTATCTCCAGAATTGCAATTTAAGGAAAGCAAATAGATTTTAAGACTTTTAAGATTCTATCATGATTGCATTATTACCATATTATGAAACTGAGTGGAAATTGGCAAGCAGCTTTGGCCTGACTGTGCTCAGCTGGGTGGTTTTCTTTTCTTTTCTTTTCTTTTGCAGTACGCGGGACTCTCACTATTATGGCCTCTCCCGTTGCGGAGCACAGGCTCCGGATGCGCAGGCTCAGTGGCTATGGCGCACAGGCCCAGCCATTCCGCGGCATATGGGATCTTCCCGGACTGGGGCATGAACCCGTGTCCCCTGCATCGGCAGGCGGACCTTTCAACCACTGTGCCACCAGGGAAGCCCTTCTTTTCTTTTTTAAGTTTATTGACAAATATAACTGTGTATATATTTAAAGTGTACAATGTGATCATTTGATATACATATACATTGTAGAATGGTTATCAAGGTCAAGAAAATTAACACATCAATCACCTCACTTAGTTAACGCTGTAAACTTTTTTTTTTTGGTGGTAAAATGCTTAAGATCTATGAGGTTACTCATGTTGCTGTATTCAGCTAGGAGTTTGCTGGGACTGGAACACCCAAGATGACCCCTCATCCTCTAGGGTCTCTCCTCCATAAATTTACCCCTTTAACGTAGGCTTCCTCATGCCTCTGCTGGTATCATGTTTGCCACTGTCCTACTGGCTAAAGCAAGTCACATAGCCAAGCCTAGAGTGGGAAAAGACTACACAAGCATATTAATGCTATGAGACATAATGCTTTAAGGGCCACCAGTGTAATAGCTGGTATGTTTAGACATACTTCTGTCTGTGTTGGCAGAAATACTGCTTTTCTAGGTAAAAGTTGAAGATAGTAATAAAGAAGATGGGTATGTGTTTATAAAAGTGTTTAGAAATATTTGGGGGCACATATAAATCACGTGGCTAAATAAATTATTTACTCTGCTGGAAACACATATTGTTTGAACAACCAAGATTAGAACAGAGATTCTAATCTCAGTTGCTATTATGTTAGCTACTAAAATTAATATCATAGTCAATATCAGAACATAGTAAAACAGAAATTTGGGGCTAGGAAATAGGATACAAAGAGCTGCCATTAAGCTGTGTGCATTTAGGATGTCATTTAAATTTTCTGAGCCTCAGCTTTTTATATATTAAAATAAATGTCTTGAACTGGATTACATTTTAGCATCCTTCCAGATCTAAAATTGTCATATTCTTTAATAAATTTTAGGTAGCATTAGAAACAGGTAAAAAAACAAAATATAACACAAATTCCCTCATCTATAGTCAGTATGCTAGGGATTGTGATGAGTATGTAAGCATGGATTTGTGGTTATTAAGATTCTTATTCAGCCAACCTGGCCCTTGTAGTTGCCTATTAAAATCTCATTCACAACAGAACACATGGTCGGAGGGTATTTCCATGGTCTTTGTTCTCTTGGATGTTACCAGATAGCATCATGATTAGAACTCAATCATAAACAAGGTTCCCGTATGAGGCCTAGATGATACTCTGTATAAATCTGTAAATATTATGATTAGAAAAAGAGAAAGAGAGCTTACATGTCCTAAAATGGTGGGGGTTAAGGAGTGCTTGGTAATCCCTGGTCATCAGGGATACAGTACGAGAGATGTTTCTTACTGTATAATTCTTCTTCCCAGGCTTTCTGCCTTTCCAAGATGATGGGGTGGCTTGAATAACTGAATATGCAGAGCCTCTCCGGAATCCCCCTCTTGCTCCAATTAGTAACTTTTCCTTTCAGTCATTTAGTTTAGATTTTCTTTCATTCTTCTTGCAAACAAATCACCCTAAGCTTGCAGCACTCTAAGACATTATCTTGTGCCTGCAGGTTAACTGTTATTTGCAAGGTAGAATTTTTGTCCAACCCACAAATTTGCTTCCTTTCTCTAGTTCTCATTTTCTTGCCCTCAGGTATTGTTACATTTTTTTTACCACTTCACATTGTGTAGATGGCATCTCCAAATAAGTTAGTTCATAAACGAGTTCATTTCCTCCCTTTCCTTCCTGCCTATACCCTATGTCCCGTATACTAATTGGCCTATTTTTTTGAGGAGATAAAGTTCTGCAAGATACATGGGCTTTGTGACGTGCTGAAATATGCTCTGGACCCACAGTGGAATTTCCAGGCAGGAATCATTTTCTGCCTTTTGTCACTGACCCTCAAAGTAAGTTTTCTGGCACTTGAGTTGAGCTCCCTTTTCACCCTGAGTCTTCCACTTCTTTCAGGTTGATCTTGCTATGAACTGAACACTACACAGAGCTATCCTATAGGACTTTGTAGGATGATAGAAATGTTCTCTGTTTGCGCTGTCCAATACTCCAGCCACTAGCCATATGTGACTATTTAGCACTTGAAATGTATTTAGTATAACTGGAAAAGTGAACCTTTAATTTTGTTAATTTTAATTTAATAGCAGAGAGTATTCATTTTGCATTTTAAGTGTTTTTCTCTTGTCTTTTGTACCTTTAGATATTTGTTACACTTGGACAACGTGCCTTTATTCCCTCAGTCCAGAAAATCCTACCTATTCTAGTAAGTCTAGATTTAGATTTATCTTCTTCAGGGAACCTTCCTGACATTAAGTCCATACTGACCTCCCCTTTCTTGGAACATTAATCATACCACTCCTCTGGTAATTAGTGCGCACTGCTATGTATTATAATTTAGCTGCTTCACAAAAGTGTGTTTTTCTCCATAATCAGACATGAAACTCTTCGAGGTCACAAATTGTGTCTAACATTTCTTTTGCATTCCTCTTGGCAACGTAGCATATGCTGGGCACTTGGTTTCTGCTCAATGCATATTCATTGCATGGATATATAAAGTAGGTTATATCAGGGAGGAGGGTGACTGGACATATGGTGGCTGAAGGTCAAAAACCCCATTTTTTCCTCCTAGAAGTGATGGCATATTTTGATAATTTTCCTATCAGTTCCAGAACAGTCTCTAAGAACTAGAATATACAGTTAGGGAGCTTGGCCAAAAGAGAAGCAATATCTTGGAGATTGTGGTATATCATTTAGCAAGGTTGCATGTACAGGTTTCTCCGATTTCCTCACGATATAAAATACACCTAAGCAGAACAGAGTACAGGAGTGAAATTATAACCTTCCTCTCATGTGTGTAGAAAGCCACATGGTGGCTCCCACCACTAGTGATTTCAGATCAGTGTAATAGTTCTGTTTCGACTTTTTACAACTTCTTGAAATGGTTGGCTATGTTACTTGCTTATTGCGTCTATTCAAACTGTAAGGGTGAAGACTGTAACTCCTGAACTTCCTAGACGAGAGTGGGACAAGGAAACCAAAGCTAAGGCAAATAACAGAAACAATGCAACAGACTGCTAATGACTTTAAATCACCCTGACCAAATATCCCTGAATAACATGTGAAATCGTTGATAAGTCTGAAAAGATATACCATATTGAAGTAACAATACAGTGTCAGTAACATTTTTGAAAATAGTCAACAATGTTTAGAATTTGTTTATACATATGGCATGTATTTTAGATGTAACAGCCAGGAAAACCTTATTATTATAGACTTCACTGAAAGATCTCTAAGGTCCCTTCCAGCTTTAAAATGCTGAATATAATTCAGAATTTATGATAATTTGAACTAGGCTAGGCTGAAATTTACTTTTGTATGATCTATGAAGCAAAGATTTGCTAATAGTGTAAACAAGATTGCTTGAGGCTTTTAACCAAGCTGTTCTTAAAGATTTTAACACATTGTGTGATACAAATGGTTCTGACTAATTTCAAACGATTCCCACCTATTTATTAAAGCACGCACTGAAAGTCTGTTACTTAGAAGTGCTTTTATTAGCAGCTACATTTACAGTGTGAATAAGAAAGTAATATTTCTGCATTTCTTATTAGATTCTATAGTTTATTTTCTTTTTGTTAATTCAGATTCGTTTCTCCAAGGGTAGACTATATCAATGAGGCTTTTCTGTAATTAGAAATGATTATTTCAAATATAATTGTCTATTTCAGTAGTATATTTTTTCCCCCTTTTGACAGTATCTGTTCTTTATCACCTTGATAAAAATGTTTTCTAAAAATATATTTATTAGGCATTGATACTATTTCACTGTAAACCTATTTCACTGCAGGTGAGACTGGGCTTTTATGGCAACCTAATTACCCTTCGAGGAATAATTAAAAACCCAGAGCTTCCTATTTTTAGCTTTAATTCTAATATCCCTTTACAATTCTTCAAGAGTACAATGAATTAATATTGAAACTGTAAGATTAGGTTGATTCCAGTAAAGTCTTAACTTTTTTCTTTAACAGTTGTCATCTTTATTTTATCTTGATGTTAAAATAATTCTCCATGTATATAAAGGCCAAGAAATATTCTGTACTATACTGTGGAACTGAAAATTTACTCTAGGCAACAGTGCTTGACCATTTATTTCACTTAAAAACAGCAAAAACTTTTCTAAAGACCTGTACAGATAATACATATGCTATATTTTAGAAAAATGAATTTCAAAAATGTTTACTTTATAAGATCTTACATACAGTTGAGAATGATAATTTGAAAATCATTAAATTTAAAATACAGTGTATGAAATATTTGGTATCTCTTACTATGGTTAAAATATGAAATCAGTTCTACCAGAAAGTGTCTGCATAAAAATCTCCATGGTCTCCTTCTGCAAGCATATTTTAAAAATTATATATGTTGTTACATGTAAGACAGTAGTATTTTATAGCACCATTGGCTAGATTCTACAGGCCATTTTATACTTATAGATAGAGAGCAATGCCTATGATAATATCAAAAACATACGATACAGTGCCAACTTATTACCTCAGTAGTACTTGAAACATTTTAAAACATTTAGAATATACATTATTGTAATTTCCAGTTAAATAGCATTTATTAAAAATTTGATATACTGCTCTCACTAGCCTAAGTGCTCTGTATACATTATCTTATCTAATCCTCATAAGAACCTATGACGTAGGAGCTACGATTACCTTCATTTAATAAATGGGGAAATTGAGGTCTTAAGAGAGAGATGACACCAGTGTAAGCCAGAGGAAGCATTTGAATAAACATCTGTCTGACTCTAAAACCTATGCTCTTAAACTTCAAGTTATTGTCTTTCTGAGAAAAGGTTTTTTATTTTCTTACGGTGTTACTTGCACTTATTATCTTAATGCCTTAATCTCTCCATATACTAAATACAAATAAGTCATTAATTTTGCTAAACAATGAGCGGTATTTTTTGAAAAAGCATGAAATTATTATATTGGAAGACATGAAGAAATTAGTTTAAGGCCTTAGATGTTTTGAATGGTGGTCTAACAAAATTTGAACATAGTTACTGAGAGATTATTTTGCACAGCAATCCAAGTGAGCATCTTTTGAAATTCCATCTGATTCCATCAATTTTTCAATGTTAAATTCTTCATCTGGGGCTTCCCTGGTGGCGCAGTGGTTGAGAGTCCGCCTGCCGATGCAGGGGACACGGGTTCGTGCCCCGGTCCGGGAGGATCCCACATGCCGACTTTATATCAATGAACTAATTTCTTGCTTCATTCAACTCAGGACTTCTGAACCAATGCCAGTTGGTTGGAAAAGGGAAGCTTCACTCATTATTTCTTAATATAAAGGAAGTGCAATGATGTAGAAAATATAATCTGTTGAGGATATATTGGTTTCTAGAAATTCTCACATATGAGGCTTAAAATTTAATGATCTCTAAATCCTTTTCTTGTTCATCTTTTTTTCTCTCTCTCTCTAAATTGAGTATTACTCTAGATTTTGCAATAAGTACTACCTAAATGCAGATAGCACCCAACTCAAGGCAAGCTATTATGATGCTATCATTTTAACCCCAGTGGCGTTTTGGCTTGATGGCCCCTAATAAGTGAACTTGCTAGAAACAATCAACACAAAATAAAACTGAGAAAGTATACAACTGCACATGAAAAAATTTAAAATTAGGTTAAGAATAATATCTTATTGGAATATTTATGTATAATAGTAGATCCAAGACAATGTGAAAATTCCAAGATGAAAATTCATCTTGGTGGAATAATGACTAAAAACAAACCATCAGAAATTATAACCTTTAAAAAATCTGATTTGGACAAAAATTCATTTATTAATCAAATTATTCTTTTAAAATTTACATGGCAAATAAATAATCCCAATTAAAAATTTTCAGTAAAAGAAAAATGACAATGGAAATAAGGAAATTATTTAACTATAGTGTGTAATAGGTTGATCACAGAATTAAATTGGCTTAATGGGGTTATTCTAAAAAACAGCCGTTATTTATTTTTAAAAATGTATCAATGCTTCTATAAGGCTAAAATATTTATGTTCATAAATAGAGAATCTAGTGTCAAAGTTAGGGTTCAAAATACTCACCCATCATTGAAAAACAGAAGGTTCAAAGTATCTCGTATTCTTCCCAAATCTATAGTTTCCATTCCAAACTCTTGTCATTTACAAAATAAATATGATAATGATAATATCTGTCCTGCCTACCTACTCATAGGATTTTTGTGGCAATCAAACAAGAAAATTATAAAAGTGCTTTGTTAAATTTAAAACGTTATTTAAGGTACAGTACTTCTAATTTTAAACTACTTGTTAGACGTTCTTAGTTGAATGCATATGCAGTACAAACTAAACTTATAATATTTTCCCCAAAAGTTAACCTCTCTCTATGACTTCTTTACTCAATGACATCACAATTCTAACAGATCTTCAGTATTTGAGGGTTGAAAGCTCAGGGTTCCTTGGGACCCCTTCTCCATCATAACCACAAAAGCCAAAGAGAACCTGCTAATCAAATCAGACCACAGCTGCTACAACCAAATTGATGTCACACCTCAACTGCTTCTCAGTTACAGCTTTATCTCATTTTATATAATACAGGCATATGTCAGAGATATTTCGGGTTCTGTTCCAGGCCACCACAATAAAGCAAGTAACATGATTTTTTTCATTTCCCAGTACGTATAAAAGTTATGTTTACACTATACTGTAGTCTATTAAGTGTGCAATAGCATTATGTCTAAAGAACCAACGGACTTGAGGACACGGGGAGGGGGCAGGGTAAGCTGGGACAAAGTGAGAGTGTAGCACTGACATATATACACTACTAAACGTAAAATCGATAGCTGCATAGCGCAGGGAGATCAGCTCAGTGCTTTGAGACCACCTAGAGGGGTGGGAAGGGAGTGGTGGAGGCTCAGGTTCAATCCCTGGTCCTGGAACTAAGATCCCACAACCGCTCTATGTGGCCAAAAAAACAAAACAAAACAAAAAAACCTTTATTTGATGAAGGAAGTCAAAAAACCTTTATTTGATGAAGGAAGTCAAAGGTAAACTTCCATTTATAAGGTAAATACTAGGGATGTAAATACAACATGATTAATATAATGAAGCCTGCTGTATGTCACATATGAAAGTTGCTAGGAGAGTCAATTCTAAGAGTTCTCATCACAAGGAAAACAGTTTTTTTCCTTTTTCTTTTCTTTTGTATCTGTATGAGATGATGGATGCCCACTAAACTCACTGTGGTCATCATTTCATGATCTGTATGTCAAATCATTATGCTATACACCTTAAACTTGTACAATGCTGGATATCAATTATATCTCAATAAAACTGGAAGGAAAAATACTTTATTGCTAAAAAGTGCCAAAAAAATTACAATAGTAATATCAAAGATCACAGATCACCATAATAAGTATAACAGTTATGAAAAAGTTTGAAATATTTCAAGACTTACCAAAATATGACAGAGGGACACAAAAAATTACAATAGTAATATCAAAGATCACTGATCACAGATCACCATAATAAGTATAACAGTTATGAAAAAGTTTGAAATATTTCAAGAATTACCAAAATATGACAGAGAGACACACAGTGAGCAAATGCTGTTGGGAAGATTGCGCCAATGCGTGGTGGCCACGAACCTCCAATTTGTAAAAAATGCAGGATAGTGAAGCACAATAAAATGAGGTCCGACTAAAGATACATTTCTGGAAATTTGCAGAAGTTTTTTTTTTTTTTAACAAATGATTTTGCATAAAATTATGATGCAAAAAATTGATTTTAAAGAGTCTACTTTGAAGTTTTGGTAGGGTGAAAAAATTTATTGCCTCTGTAGATTTTTCTATACGTTCTGTCATAAAAACATGGCACACGAATGTTGTTTCCTTTTTCAAAGAAACTCTTGTAAAGGACATGCCAAATGTAGTTCATTGAAGATTTCCTTCTCTGGGAAAGCTAGTGATTCAATGACCCATTGAATTAGTGTCACTGTGGTTATGTGGTTTGGTTTTCTGCTTTATAATAAACCTAAAACCTTCAAATAAATGAGTGTGATTAATTGAAAGTTTTAAGCAGTAGTAAAACAAGGGCAAAGAAGAAGGAACAAAAAGTTATCCTGTACTTTATATTTGAGGCAGTGCAGATACACTTAAGATATAAGTGTAAGGAGCAACTAAACTGCAGTGACCATAACTTAGCTGTGTGATCAATTTTATTTTCAGTGAGACTTAGAATAAAATAAGTCAGTAGGACGAATTTTGTTATCCAGGATCACTGTTGAAAGTATTTGAGTGAATTCATTGCATGGAAAAGAGACATTAATTTTTTTTAAATCATAAAACTTAAAAAAAGTCAATAATGCATGATATTAAAATTGGTACAATAGAGTCATCTCAAGCATTTACTTTCTTAGGATAGGGAGTTTTTCTAATTTGAAGATTATTTCCAGATGATTTCATCATTGCTTATATATTCTTTAAAAATTTCTAAGAATATCAATGAATCCACATTAACAACTTAAATGACATGGTCGTGAGTTAGCCATATAGGTTAAGTACATATGTACGTTTTCCTATGTAACTACTAAAATTAAAAGCTGAGAGACCCAACTTTTGGGTATTTCTGTCTGACTAGTATGACAGAACCCAAATCAATGTGTGGAAAATACTATAATATATTATAGTAAAATTCTTTAAAAATGTTCATGAAATCTAGGACTGGCAATAGTGAGATAAAATTTTAAAAATATGAAGGTATATAGACTAGTGGGACAAGCCATCTGCAATTATGTTACAGCTTTTAAGATGAAATTGTATAGATTCCCATGTTTCTCTAAGGAAAAAAAAAAAGGAAGAAAAGCAAAAGAAGCAAGAAAGAAAAGAATCAGAACAAAAGTTTTGTGTTACTCACTCACAGGTGCTTTGGACCAAGTGGTATCTGAGTGGTACAAGCAGTACCTTGATGCACAGACCAGGTAAGGAGAGAAACAAATTCACTAAATAGTGATAAAAGCATCTGAACTGGTCTTAAAAGATAACGTACATTAGCATGTTGAGTCACAATGTTATTTCCCAAGTGTAAAGTTCAGAGGGATAGTGGTGATAACCAAGTTTACCTCAGTCCCAGCAAAATACATGTATTTTTCATAAAATGATTGAAATTTTTATGACTAAAGTGATGTTTTTATGTATTTTTTAAATTTAAGTAGTCAATTCTTCTATGGTTAGTAACTCTATGTTCTGGATTTTCCAGATCAGTCCAGATTTCATAAAAATGTTCTTTTTCAATGAAAGCGAGTCTCTAAATGTGTAATTAAATGTAATTTACTCTTTGAGTTATTTTTGTGTAATTCAGTTTACAAATGAGAAAGAAAGAAAAATTCCATTAGCAGATATGCCCTGGTTTTAGATTCAGAACACATATACATTTTATTTGCAGCCTAAGAGCATAATACTTTAATATTGTGTTTTTATTCATTACTACCATATATTGTACCTCTTAAACTATTGAACTATAATCTCCAAGGTCCTGAGCTCTCATTTCCTGGTTTAAACAAGGGATGTTTAAAATCTAAATTCACCTCAACTAAGTGGATGCCATGAAAAACTTTTGCTTCCTTTCAGTCTTGAGTGATACTTTTACTTTCTCCCTCAAAACTTCTCATCTGCATTCCCAATGCCATTTTGCGGCACACCCACAGGACTAGCAAAACCAAGTTTTGATGTTACTGTCTGTCTGTCTGCCCCTTTGTCACTGTTCTCATTCAGGTCCTTGTTATTCCTCAAGTGAACTATTCAATTTCTGTTTTCTGCCTTCCGTTCCTCAATCTATGTTCCATTTGGCTACCAGAATTGTCTGTCTGAAATTTGAACCTGACTAAATGATTCACTCAGGTAAATGATCACCCTCTTCACACTTGTGTCTGATTACTCCATGCCTCACAATGGATACTCTAATCATACCGGGTTATATGTCCCTTCCTTATGATTGCATGCCAACTTTGATATGCACACTCTTACCTTATGAATACATTTTCTTTTCATAGTATGTCATTGTTTAAGTAACAGGGAATGCAATCTTTTGAAAATGGTAACTGGCCCTCTAGTTTCTTTTAAACCTCTCTAGGGAAATTCTTTAAGATGTTAGGAGAGGCGAGGAGAAGAGAGAACTCTAGCTACCAGCAGCTGTGGTGTATCAGCCAGTTTCTGTAGATGGTCTTACTAATTCCGCACAGCAACTGTATGGCATGGTTATTATTTTTATCTTACAAATAAAAATTATTAGAACTCAGCAAGTTTACATTGTCAAAGGCAATACCTCTTGTTAAAAAGTGGAGCCTGTTGTATAGATATATCAAATCACCATGATGTACACTTTAAATATCTTACAATTTGGTCAATTATCCCTCAGTAAAGCTGAAAAAAAAATCACTTTTTAAGTAGAGGAAAAATATTTGACTCTAGAATCAACCATTTGACTTCAAGGACCAAAATCTTTGTGCTGTACTACACTCAGACTCCAGGTCTGTCATCAGGGTTAGGGTATCTCACTGCCTGGGAGCAGGTCAGGTTAGAGTATCTTCCTATGATTCAGTCACAACACAAAATAGATTTTGGTCTTTGAGGATTGCCACGGTGATTTATCATCATCTTCCTGCCACAGATCACAGTGAGCCAACAATCTGTATCCTTGATACTTTGATATTTTTGTCCAAAGGGACCACCAATTCCCAGTAAAGTCCCTCTAGATGAAACTTGAGCCAGATCTTGCCTGGGTCCATGTTCACTGGCTAATCCAATCCATTCTAGGTAGTTGGCTCCCAAGTCATGAGTCAACCACATATGTCTCAGGGTCCAGAGAAAACAATATATAATGCTTTAGAAAACCATTTTAAAATTATGTATTATAGGTAAATATATATATATATATCTATATATATTTTCAAAACTTTATACAGAGCATCTGGCAGAAGAGTTTGGGAACAGTAGATTCATCTTATAATATGAGGGAGGCTTTTTTTTTCTTTGAAAATAGACATTAATACTTTGACATGAAGCTGGTCATGTGGCAAAAATAAGGTTAGAGGACAGAGAAAAAGCATTAGGTCCGTTTCTTTGCAAAATGTGCTTGAAAGAGAGAAGAGTTCCTCAGAGGCTACATAGCTATGACAGAAAACTAATTTGTGAAAGAATAACGTGGGTAAAGATCATGGTTAGCTAGCAGGGAAACTGCTTGTCACCAAAAAAAATGTCCATGCAAACAAAAACCTTGTGTTCTGGCCTATTGTGGAGAATTTCAAACAAAGGTCCATGATGGATTGGTTGTCACAATGGACAATGCTTGCCTGATTTTGCCTTATTTTTCCCATTCCCCCATATTTTTCTTTCTCTCTTGATTTTTTAACACCCCGTAATCTCTTGTACCTAAAAAGCACAAAGTTTGTAGGAAATATTTTGGTTCAAACAGTGACACATAATTTGGAAATTTTAAATCCTATGGGCAATAGTATTATGTTACAGTATATGTGCATTAGAATTGAAACAGCATAGAATCTTCCAGAAACTCCTTGTTTCACATTGAATAGCATGTTAAGCAAAATAACCAGCAGAAAAACATTCACTTGTCTAGATTTTGTGTAGGTCTGGGGTAAATTTTAAATTTTGCTTGTCTCTAGTTTACTTACTTTTCTATTTGACTTTTCTAAAAGCAGACAAATACCAATTTAATGCTAATGGTAAAAACAAAGGCAACATGGCAGATTCTACATCTTATTCTATTTTACCACCAATTTGTGGGACTGGGAAGAACATAAGTTTTTGCTGTCTGGAATAATAATATATTTATAACATCTGCCTACTTGTACAGAGTAAGAATTCATATTGAGAGAGAAAGAGCAGTAGCTATTTCTTTCATTTGTTACCTCAGTGGAAGAGAGTAGGCAAGCAAAAACATCTACCAGGTATGCTGACAAACGTATTGTCTTTATTCAGTGCACGTATACGTAATGTTATAAAACAATTACCAAGTTCAATAAAGCCACAATTCCTTGTTTTTGTTTTTTCTGTACGCGGGACACTCACTGTTGTGGCCTCTCCTGTTGCGGAGCACAGGCTCCGGACGCGCAGGCTCAGCGGCCAAGGCTCACGGGCCCAGCCGCTCCGTGGCACGTGGGATCTTCCCGGACTGGGGCATGAACCCGTGTCCCCTGCATCAGCAGGCGGACTCTCAACCACTGCGCCACCAGGGAAGCCCCCTTGTATTTTTAATATAAATTACAATTCAATATTTTTTCTTGCGTGGCTTGAGATTCTCTTTCTTTGTTAGGAATTAATAATCACAAAAATGGTCACATATTTTGAATTATTTCAAACATTTGAAAGGGGAAGCATATTTTATAATACTAAATGAAATAATTCATAATTATATATATGTATATGGTGTAAGTATCCATATTTGCAGAATGTTTCCACATATCTTATATAGATATTGAGTCCTTTAGTGAGATATATGTGGAGAGAACTAAGACAAGTTTCCTGTAGCTGGTAAACTATGTTGATGTCGGCTTTTCTTGTAAGTAGTTATGTTGCAGATGGGAGGTGGGGCATGGAGGTGGGAGATTGTCAATGATAAATCCAAATTTACGCAATAAGGACAGGATTTGATAGCCAGTTAATGTAGCATACTTTCCTCTGTAGATAGTATATTAACATAGAGATAAATATATGCCAAATGAGAAATAGAATGTTTTAAATAATTTAAGTCCAACTCACTATTAAAATATGGTTGCCTTTAATAAGATAATATTTTATAAACCACTCACACAGACCTTCTGTTCCAAATTGTCCAGAAAATATCAGCTCTTCTTGTTGAAAAAATTGGTTTTAAAATCTGTTTTTATAAAATTTAAAATAAAATAAAGCTAGCAGAACAGTAGTATAAATTATTAGATAACTATGAATATATAGAGATATTTTATTACAGGTAGGGGCAGTTTGTGGGGATTTTAAACACAGACATATTAGAAGTCCAGGACAGGATTTTTGTATTTAAAAAGTGTTTGTTTTATGTGTGTGTGTGTTTTTTATTTTTTTTATGATGGCAGTAAGAGGAAAGTACTCAATAGACTAGGACCTCTAATATGAAATTTACCAGCAGTGTAAATAACTATTCCCAGAACAACTTCAGATCTAGAGTTTAATGTCATATCATAAGAGCGTCTCCTTTACTTTTGTAGGCATGTTGTTATTTCCCCACATGTTGAACCTTCATATAGTCAGTTTCTTTTAGGAAGAAAAATGCTATATTGTGTTATTTATATGTCAGAGGAAGATGGATACATTTAAGTGATATTATGGAATAGACATATAATCACTGCTGTCACATATTTTAGTGCTCTGTGAAAAGAAGATAATTTTTAATTTACAATATAGATGAGTGCATTCTTTATTTCCAAAACTATAACATTTATTAGTCTAGTTATCTAATAGCTGTTCTAGTTATTATTCTAGTTATCTAAATTGGGACCATTTATTATTCTAGTTATCTAAATTTGTTTTAAAAATCCATTTTAATATTTGACTTTGTTAAATATTTGACTTTGTTTCTTTCCTAAGCATGTAATAATTATTCAGAAAAGCTGAATTTAGATTAATTTTTATTATACTATTGCTACCACTGTCTCAAGTTTCATTGGTACAGTACAAATATGAAGTCTTAAATGGGCTTGAATCAAATTATACCATATATTTTTAAAATAAATTTTTTAAGTGTTGAACTATATAGAGAAAATAAATGTGCAATCTTATAAAATCATATTTCATTTTTAACTTGATATATAGTTTAATCCTCGTTAGTAGAAACAATATTTGTAATGTTTATCTCAATGTTTTAACATATGAAACTTTTCACCTTATCTATTATAAATATTGGATTATGGCGGTCACCAATTTTGTGAAGGAAAAGCAAAAATTGCATCAATCAATGGTTCTCTGTCAAGTATAAAATATTATTGTATTTTGCAATTTTTTTCACTAATACTAAAAGCTTCAATTTTAAAGAAAAGTTTTCAGTTCAGGTCCACCAAAGATAAGATTTCTCAAATTTGAGATATCCTATGATAAACCCAGGTAAGCAGTTTCTTAACTAGTACTATTCTTGCACTTGAGAGTAAAGACCAGTCATTAATATGTAAACAATTTCTCTGAATTTATTTTATTTTCAATTTATTTTTAGAATCTTTGCTTTTCTGGGGTTACACTCTATGTTCACAAGTTTTTACACCAGAATATGATATATACAGATACATCCAACTCATTTTTTACTTAGAAAAAAACCTAATGAATTTTCACGGTTGTTTGTTTTTGATATTTTTGGTCTTGAATAATCAAGAGTCTGTTGATTAATTGTTATAGTAGTTGGTAGAAATGATTATTCATGCCACAGATGATTTTGAGAATCCTTAAGTAAGTTCTATTAAGTACAATCATGGATATAAAAGTAGAAGTGATTTATGCCCTGCAAAAATATAAAATCTAGCTATAGAGAAAAAGATTATATATGCTAACTAAGAAGAAACATTTTGGGGAATGACAACCCAAGAAAAGTTTCTTCTAAAGAAAACATCCCTGTTTCCAGACACTAGTGGAAGGTTATTCTCAGGCTGCCATCTTTTGAACCATGGGTGATTGCAATAGTGTGATTTTTAAATTTTATTTTTTAAAAATATTTATTTATTTTTTGGCCTCACAGTGAGGCACGTGGGATCTTAGTTCCCTGACCGGGGATCAAACCCGTGCTACCTACAGTGGAAGTGCCTGGACAGCCAGGGATTTCCCCAATAGTGTGAATTTTTGATTTTAGGGAAGACAAATCATGGACTTTGCAGCAGCCCATTGTCTAGAATAAAGCGAAGCCAAGCATATGCATTTTTGGGTACTTAGGTTAATAAATACCTCAAGAATCAAGTTAGCTTATCACAGTTGCTACACCTATCAGGTCGTGAAAGCTGAATTCAGACAAGTGTACCTATATGGGACCACATGCAAGGTAGGGTTTTGAAGTAGCATAGAGTGAAAAGAAACCAAAAGAGCTAGTGTGAAGAGTATGACTGGGTCAAGTATGACAGAGCCCTAGGAAAAAGGTTCTTGATTTCTTGCTTCTAAAGTAGCTACAGCTAACTAAAATTCAGAAATGCCCTTTAGCTCCAGCCTCTGTGGGACCTTTTCAAAGATGTCTTGTAATTCTGGATTTCCTTGAGTGCTGGGTATTTCCTTACTATTCTCTTTTGCTTAGCTTATTGGAGTGTATCTCTACTCCATGCAACCAAATTAACTTGCCTAAGACAAAGAACAATTGAAACCCAAACAGTGCAGAAAATACGTGTAATAGGAGCTTTTTGAATATATATATATATATTTTAAAATCTGAGTTTGATTAACTAGATATTATGTACAACTTATTTTTTGACTAGTGAAATTAGAATGGCTGGCTTCAGGACTTATTTCTTCAATTCATTTCTTGAGACAGTGATCAGCAAGCTATTTCTGTAAAGAGCCAGATGGTAAACATTTTTGGCTTTGTGGGTGCTAGTCTCTGTTACACCTACTGTCTCTGTTGTGTGAAAGCAGTCACAGACAATACACAAGTAAATAGGTGTGGCTATTTTCTAATACAACCGTATATAGACACACTGAAATTTGAATTTCATATAATTCTCATAGATCACAAAATATTATTTATTATTTTAAGCTATTAAAAATCTATAAACTATCCAGTCCAAACAAAAACAGACGGCAGGTCTGATTTAATCCATGGACTGTAGCTTGCCTGGCTTAAAAACATGAGCTGGGATTCAAGATTTCTCAATCTAGTCCTTGCTTCACTACTGTGTGATGCTGAGGAAGTGAAATTTTTTCTGGGCCTCAGTTTCCTCCTTTACAGTGAGTTTATGGGCAAAAAGAGCTTAGAAACCCATACACTTTTAGACTCTAAATTTAATTTATACTTTATGTATTTTTTCAATTGAAGTAGAGTTGATTTACAGTGTTTTAGGTGTACAGCAAAATGATTCAGTTATAAATACATATATATGTATTCTTTATAGAATATATATATTCTTTTTCAGATCTTTTCCATTATAGGTTTATTTTATATTTTGTGTTTTTAAGGGTTTACTTATTATTTTTTTTTTTGCGGTACGCGGGCCTCTCACTGTTGTGGCCTCTCCCGTTGCGGAGCACAGGCTCCGGACGCGCAGGCTCAGCGGCCATGGCTCACGGGCCCAGCCGCTCTGTGGCATGTGGGATCTTCCCAGACTGGGGCACGAACCCGTGTCCCCTGCATCGGCAGGCGGACTCTCAACCACTGCGCCACCAGGGAAGCCCAAGTGTTTATTTACTTGATGCTTTAAAACTTCTTTCCCTCAATTCTGTGTTAATTGCTGTGAAAAAACTGTACTCACTTTATTATTAAATAAATAAAAATTAATGTAAATGTAAATGAAAATATGCCCAGTCAAGATTTTTTTAAGTATAAAAATTTGTTTATATCCATTTTATAAAGATCTTGGTCTCTGCTTTAATTATCGCCAGGCTTAATTAGTGATCTTCTGATAGTACTTTCTCCATCTTCTTTTATTATTTGTAGTCTGCAGGTAAGTGTGATGAACAACTGGTTTTGGTGAGGAGAGTGGGTCATGGCTTTATAATTCTTATTAATTCTTATGTTTATTCAGGTGCCCAGAAGGTAACTAAAATTTTAAAGGCATTCATTTTTTAAACATTTTTTTTCTATTATTGTAAAAGCAAGTTGAGTGTCAAAGATAGATACTTAATATTTTTTTTTAAAAACCCTTGGTGTAGTTTTTCCTCCTTGTCCTTCTACGTTATTACAGTTTAGCCTATACACAACACATGAGAGTACCAGGAGGGATTGAGAGTACTGAGAGTTTAACCTCAATTATTGCTTTAATACATAATTTCTTTTCAAAACTAGGTCCCTATAATCACAAGTCCATTTTATGCCATGGTCTCAGTTTTATATTCTTGCTGTATTTTTATTTTCATCCTAGTTATAAAATATACTATGTTTCTTTATTTTCCCTCACAACTATGAAAATTTCTTTGTATCATTCTATGTTTTATTGAAAAGCAACCTGGAAAACTGAAATTATTATATTAATATTCAAAATGTAAATGTATTCTCACTTATGGGATTAAAAAAACAGAGTGAAATTTGTTTTGCAGGCTCTCAAATGTTGCACTTATCTTTGGTTATGGCTGGTTTTATCTGGGCAAAATTGTAACCTAGGTGAAGTTAAACTCTGATATTCTGATAACTCAGAGCGATAATCACTCTGAGATAAGTGAGTGTCCCAGAGGGGTGCCTTTTGTGGTCCTAGGCCCCCCAACTGGGACACTCACTTAACTCTTCCCACCTTGTAGAACTCAAACCCCAGAGCTTTCTTAACCTCTTTTCCTCTGTTTTCACTTCTCACATCCTGTTGTGCTCTACAGTTATCTAATAACTTACTGCTGACATGTCTGAACTTTTGTATTTTAACAGGGACCTTTCCAGAACCAATGGGATATCTTCAAAAGTAGTGGAGGTGGTATCTGAGGTAGGTGCCTTTAAGCCCACATCCACTCTGCCTACACACAAGGATAGCTTTGCTTGGTCTACATCACAGTGTTCTTTAATCTAAAAAATCAACTCTATCCATTCATAAAAAAATATGGAAATTCTTTATAAAACACAACAGGGAGTCCTCAGTACTGAAAATGAGAAGGATGATATCCTCTCAGCAGTAAATTATTCTTACACCTACAGTATGTTAGACACTGGGCTGGAGAATCACAGATAAATAAACTATGGTGTTTGCTTTCAAGGCACTGGCTATTTGGTAGGAAATACAGACTTACAAATAAAGCATTGCAATACAATACTACAAATGCTTTAGTGAGGTAATAGATACATAGATGATGCAAAGGAAGGAATGGTTAACTACTGGGTGGGACAGACAAGGCTTCATAGGACATTTTTGGGCTAGATTTTGAAAAATGAGCTTTTCAGTAGGGGAAAGCAATGTGGAGTTTTGCACTAAGGCAAGATGGCATGAAACACATTTGTCTTGAATTTTAAATAAGGAACTAGTCTTGCAAAGAATGGAAGGCAATGGAAAATCCATTTGGCAGTGTCAGTAACCACATCTAATATGCAGTGGGGAGTGGCAGTAAATCAAGCTTCACCTCCGGTAATCAGAGACTTTGGTAGTGGTCAGTGGAGTCCTTGCTGGTGGATTCAGTTGCATGCTCACAGCTGCTGTTCTGCCTACCTATCTTCACTTTGAACTGCCATTTTCTGAGCTGCATTCCAGCCTTCCTGAGCATTGTCTTAGTTACTCAATTGTCTTTCAGTAGTTTTTTTCTGCTTAAGTTAGCAGAATCAGCCTAGATACCTTGGCTGATATAGCATTAAGGAACTGTGATACTGACTTTTGTTGTTGCTTGTTTTTTCAGGAGTGGACCAGTTCAAAGTGATATGCTTTTGGGTATGAATGACTAAAAGAGTGATATAAAAGGAATCTAGACTCCCTACAATTGAAGAGGTCTGTGGGACTAGGTTATTGGGAAAGTTGTGTATATAAGCGCTGGAGATACTTACGATCATTACTGTATTTGTAATGAGAGTTTCAGTGTTCTTAATGAATTTAGATCATAAGAGGATCAAAAATGACAGATAAAGGAAATGTTGAGATTATGTAGCCAAGTGTCATGAGCCTAAAAAGTAATTTCAAGAAAGTGATATTATAGTTTAAAAGAAGAAACAGGAGTTGAGATGAAGGTCTACTCTCCTCCCAGCCCTCGTGGTGCTTAGGACAGTTGAGAAAGCTATAGAAAAGTATATGAGCATTCTGTGAATAAGTAGAAGGTGCAGAATAAGACAGCAATGGGAGAATTAGAGGGAAGAAGTATAGAATTATATTGGAATAAAATTCAAAACATGAGAGAATATAGAAATGGAGTTTATTTGGCCAGTATCTTTGGTTACCAAGGATGAGCAGCATAGTAGGATGGTAGGATTAAGTAGGTACAGTGTTTTTGGATGGAATGGTGTGGTTTTGCTGGTTAGCCTAGCTTTAGACCAGGGTTTCTCAACCTCAGTAGTACTGACATTTTGAGGCTGATAATTCTTTGTTGTGGGGGGAGGAGGGCTGGTTTTTGCACTTTAGCATGAATAGCAGCATACCTGGCCTTTTCCCACTAGGTGACAATAGCACCCTTCTCCCAGATATGACAACCAAGATGTCTCGAGACATTGCCAAACATACTAGGTTGGAAACCATGGGCTAAGCTCTGCCAGTTTTGAGGAAAGGGCAATTCAGTCTGAAATATTAATCATAGCCTTTATTTTAAGTTCTTGCCTTAGGGGTAGGACTTGTGCATTGGAAGAAAAAAGTGATATATAGAAGCCTAATTCAAAAAATGCCAACAATTTCCTACTGCCTATAGAATGAAATTCAGGTTTAGTACATTGGTTACCTTTTCTCAATTACTTCTGCTCTTTAGACCCACATCCATCTTTACCTGTCTGTCAACCTTCCATTCATGCATTTTTCCAAATAGTCCTTTATAATTTCTCACTCTACTTTTGCTCAAGCTATTGTCTGTACATTTCCCCACCATCATCTTCCAAAGAAATCCACCTCTTAAGGCACATCTCAAATGATATCTCTGCCATGAAGCCTTCTCTAATTCCACTGGTAGGATTTAATTTTTCTCACCTGTGCACTGACATAGTACTTTGCACTTTTGCACTATTTGTTACATTAGTCCTTTTTAAAAAAAAATTTTTGGCCATGCCGCGAAGCATGTGGGATCTTAGTTCCCTGACCAGGGATCGAACCTGCATCCCCTGCACTGGCAACGCAGAGTCTTAACCGCTGGCTGCCTGGGAAGACCCCGTTAGTCATTTTTATTGATGGTATGGGTTTTTTTGTGGAACACAATATCTTCATATAAAGTACAGATTCAGTTCTTTAATTTCAGAAAGTTTTCTTGTATTATATCATTGAAATTTTTTTCTATGCCATTTGTTTATTTTCTTATGTCAGAGAAACCAGTAATATTTAGATATGATCATATTTGTATTTCATATCTATTATTTTCTAATTGTTTTAATCATTTTGATTTTTTTCTTTATGAATTTACTGTGATCATATAAAGTGCTGGTTCTAAGGTCCTACTTTAGATTTTAGCTTTATTCACATACTTTATTAAACATTTTACTTATTGCATTTTAATGGTGTTAGTTTTATGTGCTTATTGAGAAGTAAAAGAGAAGTCCTAAGAAATCCAAATAAAATCCCTTCATCCCAGGACATAAGTAAAAATGTTAAAGACATTTTCTCTATTTTAAATTTAATTATAAAATGGTTTTCTTCAATTTGTGTCCTTAACACTACAATTACCCTCTTATTTTATTCTGCTTTTTTTAAAAAAAATTTCATCTTTGTGGATTTTTAAAAAATCCAATTTGTGTTCTGATTAGGTAATGATATAGAACAAAGCACTCATGGAGAATCTCTTCATTATCTTTATATTTTGTCTATTATTTTCCTTTCTATCTCTTTCTTCTTCTCCCCCTCCTTTCCTTCTTCCTCCTCCTTTTTTCCTCCCTTCAACTCTTGTGGTTTACATATATGACATCATTTCTTTTAACCTGTTGGTGTTTAACATGGTCAGCCCCATCAAAGCTCACTTTGACTTCTTCCTCACTTTATATGATACCTCATCATCTTTCAGATACATAGTTTGATGACTTAACATTTCATGCTCAACCAATTCTTCTAACACCTGAGGATGTATGGCAGGATGCTTGGCCATTACCTGAACGTGTGTACCATTTGTTTGGAGAACTCAAGTCCCCTCTCTCTTGTCTGAGATTTCTTTTTTTTTCTTTCTTCCTCTTTTTTAAAGAACCAATTTTTTTTTTTTTTTTGGCCACACCACATGTGGGATTTTAGTTCCCAGATTGAACCCATTCCCCCTGCAGTGGAAGTGCAGAGTCTTAACCACTGGACCACCAGGGAAGTCCTCTTTGCTCTTCTGAGACACATTAATGCCACTTAGTTAAGAATATATTTTACCCCTTTGGGAGAATTTTAAAATGATTCCACAGACTCATTGTGGAACCCAAAAGCTTTTGCTTATTTTTAAAAATTAAAGTGGTCCATCTTCCCTTTCTATGATTAGCAACTGTTGCCACTGCATCCCCAGCTTCAGGCAAAATGATGCCAGAAGTTTTAAAGTACTGAGAGAGACTGAGACGCCAGCAATGAATCCCTTGGAGTGTGAGGGTGGGGAAAGAAACATCACGGGACAACTCTTTTACCTGGTCTCTTTGCCTTGAATCATCTTGTCACTTATGTTCTATTTTTTCCTTCTATAATTAGGTTTTTCTGATTATGACTTTATGTACTGCTTGGCTACACCAGATTCGGAGGTTTTAGAGATACAATTTACTCACGCTGCTACTGAGTTCCAGAGCTGATAAACAGGTACATAAGCTGTTCAGTTTTTCCCATTTCTTTTTCTTCTCAGCCTCTCAGTATTCTCCCCCAAATGTGAGAGATTTCCTGGTTTAATAAGAATTCCCAGGACTTTGTCTTTTTGCATTTCTTTCCTCTGACCTGCTTCTGGGTTGGGTTGGAATGGAGAAGGTGAAACAGCTCAATCCTCATAGTGTAAAAGTAGCCATAGATGGTGCTTAAACAAACAGGTGTGTCTATGTTCCAATAAAATTTTATTTACAAAAAAAAAAAAAAAAAAAAAAAAGAAAGGGTAAATTTAGAATTATGTCCAGCTGTACAATAGTCTTTGGTCTCTTTCAATGGATATTACCTCTTAAAAAGCTTTAGTGATACATAATTGACATTCAATGAATTGCACATACTTAAAGAATATAATTTTATGTGTTTGACATGTACATACCCATGAATCTATCACCATAATCAAGATAATTGTATCTCTATCACTGACCAAAGTTTCTCATGTCTTTTTGTAATTTCTTCCTCCTATCACTCCCTGGTTAACCTCTCCTTTCCCCATTACTAGACAACCACTATCACTATAGATTGGATTGTATTTACTAGATTTTTATAAACGATATCACACAGAATGCAATCTTTTTATCAGATTTCTTTAATTCAGCAAAATTATCTGAAGATTCATTGAGGTTCCAGTATGTATCAGTAGTTTATTCCTTTGTTTATTGTAGATCTTAGTTATTGTAGTATGTATCAATAGTTTATTCCAGGTTTTGACTAAGCTATTCTAATAAAGTTGCTATAGCAATCATATAAAATCTAGGTATAGACATATATTTTAATTTTTTCTTAGGCAAACCCAGGAGTGAAATGGCTGGATCATATAGTAGGTGTGTAAATTTAACTATAAAAGACTGCCAAACTTTTCTAAGGTGGTAGTACCTCTTCAGATTCCTATCAGCAGTGTATGAGAGTTACAGTTCTTCTATGTCATCACCAGTACTTGGCATGAACAATCTTTCTAATATTGGCAATTCCCAAAGGTGTGTAATGGTATCTCATTGTAGTTTTAAATTGCATTTATCTATGATTAATGATATTGAGCATCTTTTTATGTTCTTAATTGGCATCTATATATCTTCTTTGGTAAAGCGTCTGTTCAAATTTTTGCCTTTTTTAAAAAATTGGCTTGTCTCTTTTCTTAATATTGAGGTTTGAGAGCGTTTTTTTTTTTTTGGCGGTACACGTGCCTCCCACTG